>NW_015386554.1:157992-240023 GCF_001527695.2 Protobothrops mucrosquamatus | reverse complement strand
GTATAGTCAAAAAAATATGTGATGGTATCACCCAAATTGGAAGTTTAACATCAAACTTGAAAAAGTACTTTTGCCAGACTCTTAACAACGCAGCCCTTATTATGTGATTTCTAAAAGTTTTATCAATCTTTTTCTGCATAAAAAGATAAGCATGCCACCCAAAGTACAAGTCCCATCCTTCAACGTTCAATATCCTTTTATTGGACAAGTTAATCCAATCCGTCATCCATGTTAATGCACAAGAATCATAGTAAAGTGTCAGATTTGGTGCTTTAAGTCCTCCACGTTCTCTGCTATCTTGGATAATCTTAAATTTAACTCTCGCTTTCTTGCCTTCCCAAATGAAACGATTCAAATCTCTTTGCCATTCTTTCAAGTTAAGTTCATTTTTTAAAATAGGTAACATCTGAAATAAAAAAAGAAGCTTAGGTAAAATGTTCATTTTAATGGCCGCAATACGACCCAGCAAGGAAAACTGCAGCTTTTTCCACATCAATAGATCCTTTTGTACTGATTTCCACAATCTTTCATAGTTATTGTGATACAATTTCATGTTAGAGGAAGACAAAAAGATTCCCAAGTATTTAACTTTGTTAACCACTTCAAGTCCTGATATTTGCATAAGTTGATTTTTATCTTTAGATGTCATATTCTTTGTAAGAATTTTAGTCTTGTTAACATTAACTCTGAGTCCAGCCACTTTACCATATTGATACAACTCTTGCAACAAAGATTCCAATGACTCAATTGGTTGAGACAATGTAAAAACTAAGTCGTCCGCAAAAGCTTTAAGTTTCTATTCTTTAGCAGAAATCCTTAAGCCTTTAATCATTGAGGATTCTCTAATTCTGGACAACAAAATTTCCAGTGACAATACAAATAATAAGGGAGAAAGTGGACAACCTTGTCTGGTACCCTTTTGTATATCTATAAGTTCTGTCAGGTCTCCATTAATAATTATTTGAGCAGATTGTTTTTGATAAATCGCCTTTATAGCTGTTTTGAATTGATCTCCAAAGTTCATATAGTCCAACATTTTGTTTAAGAACTGCCATTCCAATTTATCAAAGGCTTTCTCCGCATCAAGAAAGATAAAAGCCGATGGTATTTGGTTATTCTTATCCAGATATTCCAATAGATTTACAATTTGTCTAATATTATTCTTCATGTATCTACCAGATATGAAACCAGTTTGATCATCATGTATATAATGTTGTAATATCTGCATCATTCTATTAGCCAAAATTTTTGCAAAAATTTTATAATCCACATTTGACATGCCTGTTGTACAAGATTGTGCTCACTACAAACGGTTGCTTCCCATTTTTATCATTCTTTTCTCATCCCCGCATGCGTTGTTCAGTGTCATCTCCAGGATGGCAAAGGCCACGGTGCGGAGGTGATCACTTGTGCTATACAGCCTTTTCTATTTGCTTTGGAGTGTGTAGATAAGATGATAAGATAAGATGATAAGATAAGATAACATAAGATAAAATAACCTTCATTGTCATTTTTTTATACTGTGGGCATGATGGCACACATCTGAATGTACTATTCACTTGAATCCTTTAAAGCAGCTGTATTTTTGCTAAGGATTTTGCAGGTGTTCTCACCACCAGTTGGCAATGGGTTTTGTTCAATTCCCATTGAAAGCTGTCTAAACTGCGATAGTGGCTGTCGTCCACAGGCATCTGCCGGAGGGACAAACGATGCCACGTGCCTCCTGTTGCAAAAGATGCAGCATGTATATGAGACATCAAGATACATGCACCCGTACACTATTACGGCTAGCTACAAATGAAATAGCAATAGCAATAGCACTTAGACTTATATACCGCTTCACAGTGCTTTACAGCCCTCTCTAAGCAGTTTACAAAGTCAGCGTATTGCCCTCCAACAATCTGGGTCCTCATTTTACCGACCTCGGAAGGACGGAAGGCTGAGTCAACCTTGAGCTGGTGAGACTCGAACTGCCAAACTGCTGGCAGCCGGGAGTCAGCAGAAGCAAGCCTGCAATACTGCATACTAACCACTGCGCCACCAGAGGTTAATGCTATGACCGCTTCGTAGTAATAAATTCAATTATTAAAAATAACGCGTACGTCAAGAAGGACTTCAGTTCACCCATCTGTTGAGCCCCTCTATTGGAAGCAGAACCAGGTGGGAGGGGCCAGTGCAACTAGCCAAAGAAAGGCGGAGTGAGAACAGTTCGAATTCTGTGACGTCACAATGCCTTTTCCCCTATAATACGTAGCGGAATAGTTCCGCGGGACATGCGTCAACTAGAACTCCCGAGATTAGCGATACTGTAGGGTCACGTGCGCGTCATGTCACGTGACAAGAATTGCCCGGTCTCGCTTCCCTCCCCCCCAAAATCATGAAATCATAGATGTACGAAAAGTAAAAATCATACAGTATTGCTATCCTCTACTACGGGACATGCATTTAAGCAGGGGTAGTCAACCTTGGCTCTTTTATGACTCGTGGACTTCAACTCCCAGAATTCCTGAGCCAGCTAAGCTGGCTCAGGAATTCTGGGAGTTGAAGTCCACGAGTCATAAAAGAGCCAAGGTTGACTACCCCTGCATTTAAGGAACCCATTTGGAAGTTTATAACAGTGAACATTTCTTCCCCCTTCAGATTCAGCCTTAAGCCTTGTTTCTGCATAGCAACGGCGATCTGCAGAAATATTTGTACGATACTATTGGGCAACCAAGTGCCATTTTCCGCCAATGAAAATATTTCAGTGTGCATAGAGTTGCGAAATCAGAGTTTTAAAAATGTATGGGTTTCTCTTTTTTAATTCTAGAAAAAGTCACTTTTCAATAACGTTGCGAGCGGGGGAAGGAGTAAAGGCAGGTTGTCATAACAATCTATACTCCTTCAGATGTGCGTTACTTGTTAATAATGCCGCTGTAGTCTTTAGAAAAAAAAAATACCAGCATTGCCAGATTTCATCAATATTCCGTCGTGGACTTAAAATGAACCGCCCGTCTGTTCGCCAAATCCAGACTGAATAATATTGATTGTTTAACTTTTACATCTCAAGTTGAAAAATCTCCAATCGCAACGCCACCCCCCCGACTCGAAAACACAAGAAACTTCTTTTTTGCTATTACTTGACAGATATACTGCTGTATAATTACATCTGTCCCGTGTTTTTCTCACTAGGTGTTTTTCCCGCGTCTCCTCTAAGCCTAAAGAAGAGAGGGGGGGGGGAATGGTCAAAGGAGCCCGGAAGTGAAAAGCCTTAGAGACTTGTTTTTAACGTGGTGTATCTATGATACAAAGGGAGGAGTTGACCCGGAAGTGAACGAGCGGTGGGTGGAGCTGGCGTTGTGTTTCTATGTCCAAGGTGGCGGGTCTGCTTAGTTCAACATGTCGATAGAAATCGAGTCCTCGGAGTGAGTGCGCTGAGGGGGGCCGCTGGTCGGCCAAGGGGCCGGGAGGGTTTTGCGTTTCGGTGCCAGCTTCCTTTGGCCTGTCCCAGGCCTGGTTCCTCCTCCCCCGCCGCCCTGCTGCTTTCCCCGTTGCTATAACTGCAACCCAGCAGCTGTGGGGAGGCACCGGGTTGCTCTAAGTTCATTCCGGAAATTTCCGAAGGCGGCCGAAGCTTTGCGCTTGTATATTTACTGCAGGGGTTAGTCAACCTTGGCTCTTTTATGACTCGTGGACTTCAACTAAGCTGGCTCAGGAATTCTGGGAGTTGAAGTCCACGAGTCATAAAAGAGCCAAGGTTGCCTACCCCTGATTTACTGGTTATTCACATGGAAGGCAAAAACACATGGGGTGGAGTGGGTGGGTGGGCGAATGGGGTGTCGGGGGCGGGGGGGGGAGAGAAAGAAATGCATTTGGCAGCGTCAGTGCAGGTAGTCCTCAACGTAAGACCGCAGCTGAGCCCAAAATTGATGTTGCTAAGTGGGAAATTTGTTAAGTGAGTTTTGCTGCATTTTACGACTTTTCTTGCCACATTTGTTACCTGAATCACTGCGGTTGTTAAATGAATAACGCCGTTGTTAAGGGAATCTGGTTTCCCCCTTTGACGTGGCTTGTGTCGGAAGGTCGCAAAAGGTGATCACTTGAACCTGGGCCACTGCAACCGTCATAAATGTGAGTCAGTTGTCAAGCATCCAGATGTAAATCACGTGACCATGGGGATGCTGCAACGGTTGTAAGAGTGAAAAAATGGTCAGAAGTTTCCTTTTTTCAGGGCTTGTTGTAACTTTGAATGGTCACTAAGCGAACTGTTGTAAGTCGAGGACTACCTGTAGAATCAAAAAGGAGCAAAAGCATCTCTTAGTTCACTACACTGCTGTGTAGCTACTAAGCTCTGCTTGAATTTTCCCCCTCTTTGAGACAGAAATGAATATCGGAAAATGGCTTCTAATAAGATAGTATGTTATTTGTGTGGGAGAGAGGGACTGACAAAATGGAATAAATATCAGTAATTAATTGCGCTAATTGTTTTGTTCAGTGTCATCCGTTTAATCATGCAATATCTGAAGGAGAACAGCCTTCACCGGGCCCTGGCTGCATTGCAGGAGGAAACGACAGTGTCTCTGAACACGGTGGACAGCATTGAGAGCTTTGTGGCGGATATTAACAGTGGCCATTGGGATACAGTACTGCAAGCCATACAGTCCCTCAAGTTGCCAGACAAAACGCTCATTGATCTGTATGAACAGGTCGGCAAGCTTTACGCAATAATATTTTGAGTTGTACTTGGCGCATATTTTGAATTGCTAGAAAATATAATTGGCATTTTGTATCTTTGCAGAATATTCATCTTTCGTTTTTGAACAGAGAGGTAAATGATACACGTATGATGTATCAAAAGTATGATCACACAGATAACACAACTTAATATTATGTGCCAAATGTCATGGCATCATCACATAACTACATTATTTATGTCACGCTGTCATTATGCACATGCCATTTGAGATATCATGGCATTTATGGTTGCTGCTGTCTCTGAAAATTAAATCATTCCTATTTAGTATAAAATTATATTAGCTCTATATGCAATCTGGTTTTTCCCCAGTTTTTACACTCTGTTGAATAATTTTTTAAGATATTTTTCCCAAGAATATAAGCTTTGTATCGTACCGTGCTTCTGCAATATAATACTGGTACCACATAATAGTTTTATAGATATTAGTGCATTTTATATACATCTCTGTTCAGACTTGAGTTATTTTTTTTCATTAAAAAAGTAAGAATTTTCAAGACTTATGGTCTACACTCTTTTTCAGTTTTGAAACTTGAATCAAATTTTGCTAACATTGATCATCAACTGTAATTTCATTTAAATTTACAAGTCACATAAGTGTAGTAGTTTGGTGCGTTAGCACATGTTTGTATGACTAATAATGCTTTTCTGTTGATGTTTCAGGTTGTTCTGGAACTGATAGAACTTCGTGAATTGGGTGCTGCTAGATCTCTTCTGAGACAAACTGACCCAATGATCATGTTAAAGCAAACCCAACCAGAGCGATATATTCATCTTGAAAACCTTTTGGCTAGGTCCTATTTTGACCCACGTGAGGTAAAAACTGTGTTAGCTCATAGTTTTTTACGTGTGTTATGCTATCTAATGTGTGAAGGAACCACTAGGCTAAGCTGGTTCTTAAATAATATTATATTGCTGTTTGTTTAGCCTAATTAGGTTTACTTTATTTTTCTCATTTACAATTTGCAATATACATCTCATTTAATCATTTCTGCATAATGGAAGATCTAGCTTGTTTACCAATTTCTGCATTTTGCAATGATATATTTAGAATATAAGTTTAATTAATAAATGGTAGATAAATGTTACCTGTCTTCTAAGAGATTTAGGACTGGTAAAAGAAGAAGTTATTAGATGTATTTCTAATATTTTTGGGATGGGTTCAAGTACCTCTGTGGAACTAGTGTTAAGAATTTTAAATTCTCTGTTGGTTTGCACATATATTCTTTCCTTTTACCTCACATATTCTTTGTTTGACTAATTTTACCTAAAGTGACATGCTTTTTCTTTGAAAATTCTGATTGAACCTGGCCTGTCTAAACAAGTTGAGGTATATACAAAGATAAGACATTAAAGAGAAATATGATTTTATACAGAGGAAAGAGGCTGAGAACCCATGATCTTGCGCCTTATCTAAAATTTAGAATTGTTCCCTGTTAGACATTTTGTTTCAATGTGTCATAAAATAAGAATGCTTTTTATTTCTTGGTTACATTTCAGTTTGAGATCTGACCTAGTTTGGGATAGACTCAACATGGTAGCTCTGTTTTTCTTTATGTGAGAGTGTAGACGGGTGCAATTTTGTTGCTCTTGCTTGTTTTTGAGATAGCATTTGATATAATTAACAATCTACTCTTCTTAGATTGTCTGTGTGAGTTTGAGGTACTGTACATGGAAGTTATTTCTCCTATTTGCAGAATGGTTTTACATAACAGAGTGTGCTTTTAGATCTGGCAGTGGTATTGTTGGGTACCAAAAGGCACTGCTTTGCCCAAAGTTCTATTTAACATTTATATAAAGTCACTGGGACAGTCGTAGAGAAATTTTGGGGGGCGGAGGAGAGTGAGGGGGTTTCCAGTATAGTGACTACAGTTCGATTTCTTTATAATTTTTTAACATTGGTTGTGCATTTATTTAATTAATTTATAAAACCACCCATCTACTAAAAGGAGCTTTCCTTTTATAAGAATAAAACACAAAAGAAGGCAATGGTGAAACCCCAATAATAGGGCATGTATGGTCTGAACGAGTTGTTGGACAGTCATAGTGATGGATTAGAACAGGGCCAATCAGTTAAGATTGGATCTTCACAAATAGAAATCTTGTGGGTTCATGATTTTTAGATAATAGGAACTGAGAATCTTTGCTGTCTTTCCTCAAAAAGAACAGGTCTACAGTTACAACTGTCATTAAAGGCTAAGAAATCACCATGACTGGGAGTATCTGGTATCAGCTTTGGTCTATGTATAAACTTTGCCCATTCCTGGACCACGTTGTGTGGGATGCTTCATTGTGCACATGTGATAATCTTTGTAGGTCAGGCTCGCTGACAAACTGCTGTGAGTGCCTAAAATTGTAGAAAATCTCATCTAGTATTTGCTCACAGCTTTCTCAGTTATGGCCTCTACTGTTTGTTTACCTACTATTATATCTTTGAAGCCCTCTTTTGTTTTGATAAATGACAGAAAAAGGCTTTTTGTTCCTTCCTGTATATTTGCATTCCCTGTGACTGGACAGTGTGTGTATATTTTGTTTTGTCGTGTATTTTTATTTTATAAGCCAGAATAAATTTCTTCTGTTCAGAAAACATACAGGTGAAACTCGAAAAATTAGAATATCATGCAAAAGTTCATTTATTTCAGTAATGCAACTTAAAAGGTGAACCTAATATATGAGATAGACTCATTACATGCAAAGCAAGATAGTTCAAGCCATGATGTGTCATAAATGAGTCTATCTCATATATTAGGTTCACCTTTTAAGTTGCATTACTGAAATAAATGAACTTTTGCACGATATTCTAATTTTTCGAGTTTCACCTGTATGATACTAACTTTCTTCTCAAAGTTGGAAATTGCCTTTCCAGAACTTAATTCTTTTGATTTCCAGAAATTGTTTTATTTTCTATTTGCCTTTAGATCAGTGTAATTTATACAAATAAGCAATCAGTGTTGCTTAGCTGGCTAGATTCAATTCTGCCCCACAGTACTCAATGAGGAACAAAAATTAATATTTCTATATTGGGTATGCTCTTCAAAAAATAATTTATTTATTTGTCACATTACATTGCTCAGTTTCTCTGTATGTGAGAAACAAAATTGCTGATACCAGTTAGAAAGACTTGTCAGCATGAAGTTTGGTCATTTCTGAGAATATAGTAATTATAAATCTAAGTGATGGTTGGGTTTTATTACGTATTGACATAGAAAATTGCTATTTTGAAGATAGGTAACATTTGAACTGTGAGGACTATTTTCCTTTCTTTGCCGGCACATATCTTGATATGTCTTCCACTTTCTCTGGCTGAAGCTATCATGAAGCAGAAGTAATGTGCAGTTTAACAATAAGTAGAAGGTTGGATTAAGGTTTTGTTCTGATTCCAACTAAATAGAGTTGGCCTTTCCCAATACAGTTATTTCTACCGAATTTATCCCCACACTCAAAACAGTGTTGTGGATTTAGAATTGCCTATATATGTGTGTGTGTGTGTGTGTGTGTGTGTGTGTGTGTGTGTGTGTGTGTGTGTGTGTGTGTCAATTTTCAATAAAACATCCCGTTGACAATCCAGACAAGTTGCTCGTTGAGTGGCAGATTTCTCAAAAGAAAGTTCATGCTCTGTTATGTCTGTGGATCTGAATGAATTTGGCAACATGCAAATCCAACGACGACTATTGCGTTTCAGGCATACCCAGATGGAAGCAGCAAAGAGAAGCGGAGAGCTGCCATTGCCCAGGCCTTGGCTGGTGAAGTTAGTGTGGTACCTCCATCTCGTCTTATGGCGTTATTAGGACAGGTATTTCCCCCCCCCCCTTAAGCTTAATGAATGAGTATGAAATGGAAGACTGACCGTTCTTTAAAGCCTAAGATTATGAGTCTTTAATATGGTGCTTAGAAGCTTTTTTTAAAAAAAAATGTCTTAAGTGCCCTTTTGTATTAAGTTTCAAAAGTGTTACGATCTGTGTCTGTAACCCTCTTTGGTGTCTTAGGCCCTGAAATGGCAGCAGCATCAGGGGCTACTTCCCCCTGGCATGATTATTGACTTGTTCAGAGGAAAAGCAGCCGTCAAAGATGTGGAAGAGGAAAAATTCCCCACGCAGCTGAGTAGGCATATTAAGGTGGGTTGTCCTTCACCATGGTTTCAGCAACAGGTCTCAAGTCCTTCTGGGATGAGGGGATTTCAGTTGGATTAAATGAGGAACACACTTAAGGCTTAAAATATCTCACTGACTAGGTCAGGGGTAGTCAACCTTGGCTCTTTTATGACTCGTGGACTTCAACTCCCAGAATTCCTGAGCCAGCTGTGCTGGCTCAGGAATTCTGGGAGTTGAAGTCCACGAGTCATAAAAGAGCCAAGGTTGACTACCCCTGGACTAAGTGAAGTATTGTATTCAATTATCATGTGGCTTATTTGATTTACCTTGTTGTGAGAACCCTACTGTGATTCATTGACCAAACTAATATATTTTAGATGACTTCAAGAAACAGTACATACAGTGCATGTATGTACAGGTCATTTTTATTCTTGTACTTTTAAAAAGAAAAGAAAAGTTGATTTTAGTAAAGAATTGGGTGAGAGCCAGGTTGGTACAGTGGTTAAGGCGCCAGGCTAGAAACCGGGAGTTTCAGCTTCGGCCCAAAGCCAGCTGGGTGGACTTGGACCAATCCTCCTCTCTCCGCAGTAATTACTAGTAATCTTCAGTTAACGACAGTAATTGGGACCAGAATTTCTGACACTAAGTGATACAGTTATAAAGCATGACATCACACCACCACATTGCTTAAGAATGATAATCCCAGTGGTCCCTGTTGCTATTGATAAGTAAGGACTTCTTGGCAAATTCCTCACAGCTTTCAATGAAAGCAGAGCGGAAGCCGACAGGAAGTGGCAAATCCCAGGTGGTTTGCAAGCAGGCTGGTAGGTAGGTAGGTAGGTAAGTGACTGCTGCCGGCGGAAGGCACAAGTTGCACAATGCTTCAGGTACAGCATCAAGCCAATGTTTTTTTGGATCCAAGAGTTAAATAAGATCAAGTTCCAACCAGCGAGTGATCACCAGGGTATCATTTCCAGGGTTGTAGAGAAGAAAGGCAATGCAAGCTACTTTTGTACAGTTGCCAAGAGAACTCCATCAGTGTATCCATGTATCTAGTGGGAACTAAGTTTAATTTGAGGATGTCTTTACCTTTCCAGTCTAGATTAGTATATATTATTTATTATATGCTACTTCTTTATCCCCATAAAACAGTTTGGTCAGAAGTCTCACGTGGAATGTGCTCGATTTTCTCCGGATGGTCAATATCTGGTCACTGGATCTGTGGATGGATTTATTGAAGTCTGGAACTTTACTACTGGGAAAATCAGGAAGGTAATTCTATGACTCCTCTTAACTGCCATGTGAATTACTCACCACACGTCATCAATTCTTTGGACACAATAAATGAAGATGAGTAACATGAACTCTTCTGGAATGCCAGATGAAATTGGAATGGAATTTTAAATTAGGGTATACAGTGCCAAACCAAATGTTCTATTTGCTTTTTTTAAAAAAAAAAAAGCAATGCAGTGCAATGCACTCATTACAGTCCTTTTCAAAATGGAAGTCAGTAAAAGTTGTTATGAGGTGCAAGATCCATGAGCCATATCGAACATTTTCTTCTTTGCTTTATCTTTGCTGTTGGTGGAATGGGTAGAAAGCTTTGGGAGATTAAAAAGGAAAATAGAATGGATGCTTAATTCTTGCTACATTTCAAAATTGGAAATAAATATGAGTGGAGAAAAATGGGCTTTGGAGAAGATGTTGATTGTTTTTGTATACATGATAAGCATAATGTTGGAAATCCCAAATTTATGGAGTAACAATTAACAACATCTGAAGTGCGTACTTTGGGTATAGCAGAGCTTAACTTCAATCTTTGACTTATTCTATTCCAAAGAATCTCATGATTTAGATCTAAAATTGCCCTCTGAATTGGAGCGCCACCACCAGCCTGGATTTTAATAGTATGATTTAGGATAGTGTGGCTTCTGAAATGAATTTTGTATACATTGTTCCTCCTGATGCTTGTTCTTTTCTTAGTTCTATTAACTTATTTTGTTCATTGCTTCGTTTAGGACCTGAAATACCAGGCACAGGATAATTTTATGATGATGGATGATGCAGTGCTGTGTATGTGTTTCAGCAGAGACACGGAAATGTTAGCAACCGGAGCACAAGATGGAAAAATTAAGGTGTGCTAGAGGCCCAATGTGGCACCCAAGAACTCCCTTATAAGCCATGTTTCCTGAACTTCTAAGACCTGACAGACACACAATATGGAGAGTTTGTCAGGGCTCAAGAGTATGAAGATTAATCATCTTCTGAGAATCTGTTCTTTGTCCTTTCTCCATGAGTTTCTGTACTGCTTTCTAAGCATTGATTCATGGGGTAGAGATTAGAAGTATTTTCCCAAAAGAAAGTAGTTCTACTCTTTCTTAGCATCAGGAACAATTTGCACAATCCCCAATCGTGCTGTATAAAGAAACAGAGACAAGTAAATTGTTCCTCTCTAAATCCAAGATTGCATAGAAGGAAACAGTGTTTATGGCAGTGAATCATGCAGAAATACGGGCAGGAAAGAGCAGTTTTCTCTGGGTACATATTTGGGGTTCAGATTGTTCTGTTTTTTCTTTATGGGGTTTTTTTTTTGTAGCCCACATCATGGACTGGCAGTTTAGTGCTATTCACTAATTTCAGGTATTCAATTAATAAAAGGGGCCCGTTTGAGTGTAAGAACATCTTGTTCAACATTCTGTCCCAACAATGGCCAATCGGCTGCCATGGAGAAATCTATTTTATCCGTAAGAACATCAGCCGTATATGTGTTGGGTCTACCCAAGTGAGCGAGGCAATTTGGCGGGAAATGTTATTGCCGTGCGATGGTAACCATCAGTTCCTTGGTTTCTCTGAAGGTGTGGAAGATTCAGAGTGGGCAGTGTCTGAGGCGATTTGAAAGAGCCCACAGCAAAGGTGCCACCTGCCTGAGTTTCTCAAAGGATAGCAGCCAGATCCTGAGCGCCTCCTTTGATCAGACAATCCGGTAGGTCTCCTTTTGCAATTCATTTGGCCGTTCCGTCTGACTCGGAGACGTAACACTAATGTAGTTTTTGTGCCGTTAACAGGATTCATGGCCTGAAATCAGGGAAGACGCTCAAAGAATTTCGTGGTCATTCCTCATTTGTTAATGAAGCTACATTTACACAGGATGGACATTATATTATTAGTGCATCCTCTGATGGTACTGTGAAGGTACGCGCCAAGGTCCTGATGATCACTCGGTGTAATTTGTATGATTCGTTGAAATTTTGGCTCCTTGTTTTTTTTTTGAAACCCACTCTTAGTAGTACAGGTAGTCCTTGACTTAACAACCACAGTTGAGCCCAAAATTTCTGTTGCTAAGCGAGACCATTGTTAAGTAAGTTTTGTCCCATTCTGCGACCTTTCTTGCCCCATTTTATGAGCTTTCTTGTTAAGTGAATCACTGCAGTTGTTAATAACACGGTTGTTAAGTGAACCTAGTTTTCCCCATTGATTTTGCTTGTCAGAAGGCCACAGAAGATGATCACATGACTCCAAGGCACTTGCAAACGTCATAAATATGAGTCAGTTGCCAAGCATCTGAATTTCGATCATGTGGCCATGGGGATACGGCAACCGTCGTCAGTATGAAAAATAGTGCCGTTGTAACTTTAAACAGTCACTAAATGAACTGTTGTTAAGTCGAGGACTACCTGACCTGAACACAGAAATATTTACAAATGCTGTGCAGGGCCTGGCCCAGGTAAAATTGAACTAAATGCAACTTCAGCCTCATAAATGATTTCTGCTTAGCTGCAGCTCTTTCAGACATATCATTTTTTTTTAGTCTTTGGAGACCCACCATAGTTTGAGTTGAACTAGCTTCTGGATGCACTCTACGGGTCAATCTCTTTTAAGTGACTGATTAGTAGATTTTTTTCCCCTTTGTTTTTAATATTGGTACAGAGCGGGTTGACTTTTTGATTGCACTAAAATCACTTTTTAATGAAATGTTTGTATTAGTGCCCATCGTAAGAGGCAGTGTATACAGATGGAGAAAGGCCCTATCTATTATGGGAAACAGTGCTATGGTTAGGGCCATTATTTTATATACCCTGCATGAAGACACACATGGAGTAGCTTGGGTTTCATTCTAATATGGAATTTGCATGTTTTCCTTTCCTGCTTATTTGTTAGGTTTGGAATATGAAGACTACAGAATGCTGTAACACTTTCAAATCTCTGGGTAGCACAGCTGGAACAGACATCACTGTGAACAGTGTGATTCTCCTGCCTAAAAATCCAGAACACTTTGTTGTTTGTAACAGATCAAATACAGTTGTCATCATGAACATGCAGGGGCAAGTACGTGATTGGATTGTATTTTAAAGTCTGAGAGAACACAATCAGTGTCCCTTTTGGACTCAATAGCTAGAGTTGACCATGGGAAGCCATTGTTCCACTCTTTCTGATTTGTAAGACTTTTCAAAGCCATGATTAAGTGTTGCACTGATTGGTTGAGGATGCTGAATTAACAGTTAGGATTCCCAAATAATCTGAAAGACCCCATTTTAGCTTATATTTGTAGCTATTTTTAGCTATTTTCTTTTGTACATAATTTTAAATTGGTTCGGAAGGTTCTTAGAATTTGCTTCAGTGAACTTAGTCATTTAACAAATGCTAAAGAGATCTCAGAAACTTGTACTGAGAGAAAACCCCTCTTTTCCCCATATATTAGCCCGTAACATCGATACTACTTTTAATTTTTATTTTTTATTATTACATTTTTATGCCGCCCATCTCTCCTATAAGGCGACTCTAGGCAGCTTACAGATTATATATATTTTTTAAATAAAGGTTTACACATGTCTCTAATAACATAGTCATAGCACATCTCATATATACTGTAAAGTTAGCTGATATTTCCCTGCGGTGTATTTAACATATTTCCAAAGAGGAGCTAGTGAGGTTTGAAATATGCACATCATAATACTTGTACTATGTATTGAATCAAAAGTACAGTGAAGATTTAATACATACATTTCAGCTCCTTCTCCAGTTGGAGAGATAAAACTCAGTCTCTTTGTTCATCAGCGTCCTTTAATCTCTGAGGATCTGCTTGCTACTTGTGCTGTTGCTAATACTTTGCATTTAGAGATTGCAATTCCCTGACGTTTTTACTCTCCGTGCTTTGGAAGGGCATTGTCACGAGAAATGAATGCTGTACCTTGAACTATAACATGGCTGCTGATTTCTTTTTTCTTGTTAATATTTCAACTTGGTAGATTGTGAGAAGTTTCAGCTCTGGTAAGAGAGAAGGTGGTGATTTTGTCTGCTGTGCCCTTTCGCCTCGAGGCGAGTGGATCTACTGTGTGGGTGAAGATTTTGTCCTCTACTGTTTCAGCACAGTGACGGGGAAGCTGGAGAGAACACTGACGGTGGGTAGCAGATGGTGTCTTGGTAGCAACCTAGCAGCAGTTCTGTATGCCAAGGGTCCCCAACTCCTGGTCCGGGGATCGGCACCGGTCCGCAGCATGCCAGCAAGCGGGCCACACAAACAAGCAAAGCTCCATCCTCGGGATGCAGGCAGTATTCAAAACCACACACCCCTCTGGTCCACGGAAAAACCTTTCTCCATGGCACCGGTCTCTGGTGCCCAAAAGGTTGGGGACTCTGCTGTATGCAGTAGAGGCTAGATTTGGCTCCCTGGCCCTATAGGCTTTTCCACCAAATCTAATATTTCCCCAGTTGACACTTACAGAATTCCTGGCAGAGCAGATTTCCTTCTCAAAAAATGACTGGTAAAGATTACAAAACTCTGCTTCCTGTTTCCTGACTGCCACACCACTTTTTCCCTAACCCAAATATCCACCAGATGTGTAGGCTTCAACTTCAGAATCCCTTGGCTGGCTGACCATTGATGTCTTCAGATATGGGGTGTGTCTGGAAGCCTGCTTTGTGGTGTCTTTTCAGGACTTATTTAGGACTTAGGCCTATAGTTTAACTTTAATCTCACGTGCAATAACCTATTGACTGTAAGTAAATGATAACCATGTATTTAACAATCCACTATGTTTCTCTAATCAAATCAGATGTAATCCGCAATCACAAAGTCAAAATTTAATTTTTCTGCTTTTCCTGTAGGAAAACTAATAGGGATATCCAAGCCACAAGAAACAAGTAGTCAGATTGTTGTTTATTATTAAAGCAGTAAATTTTGCTGTCTCAGCTCGTTCTGTTAATTTCAGAATCTATTCTTCCAGAAAACACTTTTTTTCCCCTTGATTATTTTCTAGAAGTTTGTTTTTCTTTTATGATAAAGAAAGGTATGTATAGAAAATACCTCATTTGATGTTATATTCTGGAGATAATCTTGTTTTTTCTTCCTTTCTGATGTTAAGGTTCATGAAAAGGATGTCATTGGTATTGCTCACCATCCCCACCAAAATTTGATTGCTACCTATAGTGAAGATGGGTTGTTGAAGCTGTGGAAACCATAGAACTGCATAAATTCCTTCAGTATGTTGCTTTTGAATCCCTTGGAAGTGTGCAGGAGTTTATGTTTTCTAAAAGATTAAAAAAAGGCTTGTTTTAACTTATATTGAATTTCATGTTCAGCTATCCCAAGAGAAACCTTTAGCTATATCTAACGCTAGTTGTATATGCAAATTGCAAAATCAGTTCAATTTCTACAAATGTTCTTTTCATACACTTCATTTCTGCTTCTTATGTGAATGACATTACTTCTACATATTTTGGGATTTTTTAAAACAAAATGAATTCTTTTGATTAAAGCAAAAATGAAGAACAAATACATGCATGTTAAAAATTCTGGCAGTATTCATGGAAATGTAAAGCACACATTTAAACATTGCCTGTTGAAAGTTATGATCTTGCAGACTATGTAATTTGGCTGAGTGACACTCCTTGTTATTAAGGTAAATGCACTACTTAATGGCAATGTGTGTAGAACATGCCAAATTAAATTTAGAGCCACACGGGGGTGCGGAGTTCTGCTTTGGTTAGATGTTAATTTCCCTCTCCTATTTAGAATATATATAGATTGTCTTGAATAGTGTAGAAACTAATTGCTATTGTTTTGTAGACTTTTTGATGTTTTGAAATATACTGAGTTTATGTTACAAGCTTCATCTTATTTTCAAGAAATAAGAAAACATTTTGTTTCTTGAAGAATTTTAATTTTGCTGTTCAAAATGGAGATTTTATGGTTTCTAAATTTGTGCAGATTTTTTTTGTAGCTCCTTTTTTAAAAAAAACAACACTTCCCTGTTCTGTAATAAAATATTACTTAAAGAGGCATCTGGCTTAGAATTTTTCTAACTCTCCTTTTAAAATAAGACCAAACTTGAAATTCATGTTTATGAAGAAAGCATACTACTTTCTGCACTGGTGAAGAAACAGTTACTTATTGAGTTGCATCTGCAAATTAGGACTATTAAATGTATCCATCTTTCCTATAAATATTCATGGGCATCAAGAGGGGATCTCATCTTTTTTAATGTTCTGGAGTAGGCTGCAGTGAGAGATTGACTCTGATGTCTAATTCCTTAACTATTACTATACACTAAGTCAGTGGTGGCGAACCTATGGCACGCGTGCTAGAGGTGGCACTCAGAGCCCTCTCTGTGGGCACACGTGCCATGCCCCAGAGATGGCAACCGTCCCTCTTCAACCAACTGCCTGCTAACTCGCTGAGGTCCCACGTGGCCGGATGCATCCTGGCACAGCTGGTTTCCCTCCCCCCCCCGTCCCATCCCTCCTGGCCTCGCATACTCTCCTTTTCCCAGGCACAACCCACTGCATTGCCTCCTCAGCTGTCGGCCAGCTGTCAAGCTCAGAGACGGCTTCTCTGAACTGATGGCGGTGGGCTGCGAGCCCCAGAGTGTGCCGGTTGAGGGACCGGCAGGCTGTGGCTGCTGACGGACACTGTCGCCCCCATGTGCTCACTGGCCTCTTATGTGCGGGGGCCGATGGTGTCAAGCAGCAGCTGCCCCAGCCCCTGCCTCGCCTTGCCCTGCGACAATGGTATCCCTGCCTTGCCTCACCTTGCCTCACCTCACCCTGCAGAACGAGCCTCCTGCCCACCGCCCCACCTGCCAGAGCCCCCCTGGATCTCTCCCAACCCTGCCCAGCCCTCACAGGCATCCCTGCGAGCAACATCAAGGTGACCACGCCGACCTTGGCCACACCCACCTGGCACCCGGCGATAAATAAGTGGGTTTTGGGTTGCAGTTTGGGCACTCGGTCTCTAAAAGGTTCGCCATCACTGCACTAAGTCATTCTCTTTGCAAGTTACGTTAATTCATCCAGCCAATCAGCCACAATTCTGATGTACAGAGCTAAACTATAGCTTGTATTGTACTTGGTGGCATGATCCAGGACAGCTTTTCAGGTGGCTGGTTGGTTTAAGGAATGGTAACACTGTATGTGCCCCAGTCTCTTCTCATTTTCTAATCTCTTTTACAAAAGATCAGTTTGGGGATGTATTTCTGAGTTTTGAGGGGATTAATTATAGGAATGATAAAAGTTTGCTCCTGGAGCCTCCTGTTCCCAATTCCACTCCCCTCAAACATTGACCCTCTCTTAACTGGAAAGACCCTCTATGACCGTCATCACTTAAAATGTCCACCATGTGCCTAAGATGTTACCATGGCTATTAAACCACAGCTGGCTGAACATATGCATTCTTATTCTGTAATTGCAGCATTGTGCCCAAATGTGCAAAAAGCCTCCATAGACTCCTCATGAGCAGGTCATTCCCAGTTATACATAGAAAATGGTCCATAGTGCTAAAGAAGACACCATACCTTTTACCAAGTATCGGCAATCTTTGCTTTTAAAAAAAGAATAGAAATTTGATTTTTAAACCAAATTCTGCTATATGCAGCGGAAACTCTTAGCAAAACTGAATTACAACCATATTGGAAGTTATCTAACATTTTTAAGATTACTTTTTTCATTTCACCTGAAATAGCTTGGTATGTTGAGTTCAGTGTTTATTGGCATTAGACAAGCTTTTCAAACCTAGAGGCAAACAAAAGTCATAACCAAAAAGCCAACATGGGTTTGTCAAAAACAGATCATGCCAGACAAACCTTATTGCATTCTTTGACAAAGTGACAAAATTAGTGGACCAGAGGAATGCTGTGGATATAATGTACTTGGACTTCAGTAAGGCATTTGATAAAGTAGATCACAACCTACTACTTGATAAGATAGAAAAATGTGGGTTAAACAGCCTCACCATCAGATGGATTCGTAACTGGCTGATCAACCGGACTCAACGTGTAGTCCTCAATGGAACTACATCTACATGGAGGGAAGTATGCAGTGGGGTACCCCAGGCTCTGTTTTAGGCCCAGTACCCTTCAACATCATCAACAGTTTGGATGAGGGAATAGATGGGGAATTCATCAAATTTGCATACCACACCAAGCTGGCAGGAATAGCTTAAGATATCTTGACAGACTTGAACATTGGGTGCTATCTAACAAAATGAAATTCAATAGTGAAAAAAGTAAGGCTCCACATTTAGGCAAGAAAAACCAAATGCACAGGGCAAATGCAAGGGCAGGGCTTTTCAACCAGTGGTAGGGGTACCACCTGTGGTACATTGGCACCTGGCAGGTGGTACGCGACCATCTTAGAAAAGTGGTAGCGGGGGAGGGGAATGGGCTGAACCAGTGGCAGCACCGCACAAGCTTGAGCGAGAGATGGCTGGAGCTGCAGGGTTGTCAGGGCTCAGCGGAAGCACCAGGATCAGTGCTGCTTTCCAGCTGATCAGTGCTTCTTCGGGGCTGTCAGGGCTCAGTGGAAGCACCAGGATCAGCGCCAGGCTCCAGCTGGAGCTTGGTGCTGATCCTGGTGCTTCTGCTGAGCCCTGAAGAAGCACCGATCAGCTGGAAAGCAAGCACTGATCCTGGCACTTCTGCTGAGCCCAGAAGAAGCGCCGATCAGCTGGAATGTTGCAGCATCTCCAGGGTCTTGTGATTTACATTCAGATGCTTGGAAACTGATTCATATTTATGACGGTCAGTGTCCCAGGGTCATGTGAAGTGACCAAAACCTTCTGCAACCATCCAGCAGATGGGGGGAATAAAAACCAAACAACCCCACCCCACCTCCGCTGCCAATCCTCAACAGAAATGCTCACAACAATGAAAACCTCAGACAGGAGGAAGAGCGCAGCCGGGTGGGCAGGCAGGTGTTTTGCTTGGCTGTGGCTTGTGGGACACTTTTTTTTAGTGCCATTGTAACTTCGAACAGTCACTAAGCGAACTGCTGTAAGTCGAGGACTACCTGTACTTTATCACTTTTTTCCTTTTTTTTTTTTTTTGGTCATCAGGTTTTTGACACCTTGCTAGGCAACTGGTGGTACTCGGATGTTGCCATACCCTAAAAGTGGTACAATGGGTGAAAAGGTTGAAAAGCCCTGGTATCGGGGGTATCTCGCTCAATAGTAGTAACTGTGAGAGGGATCTTGGAGTCCTAGTTAAGACCAGGGGTGTCAAACTGCCGGCCTGTGGGCTGGTTGCATCATGCGGATGCCGCGCCCACCCTAGCTCCGGCAATGCAAAAAAAGTCACGATACGTCACGACACATCATGTGATGCAGCGAGTTTGACACCTGTGTAGTAGACAATCATTTAATATGAGCCGGCAGTGTGCTGCAGCTGCCAAAAAAACCAACAGTACTAGGCTGCATTAACAGAGGGATAGAATCACGATCACGTGAAGGGTTAATACCACTTTATAATGCCTTGGTAAGGCCGCACTTGGAATACTGCATCCAGTTTTGGTCACCATGATCTAAAAAACTCTAGAAACTAGAGTGCAGAGAAGAGCAAAAAGATGATTAGGGGACTGGAGGCTAAAACATATAAAGAACGGTTGCTGGAATTTGGTATGTCTGGTTTAATGAAGAGAAGGACGAGGGGGGACATGATAGCAGTGTCCCAATATCTCAGGGGCTGCCACAAAGAAGAGGGAGTCAAGCCATTCTCCAAGGCGCCTGAGGGCAGGACAAGAAGCAACAGATGGAAACTAATCAGAGAGAACTAACCTAGAACTAAGGAGACATTTCCTGACAATGTTGAACTAGAAGACTTCCAAGGTCCCATCACCTGTTATTCTGTTCTATTCTAAACCAGGCTTCAGCTCATGTATTATTTTCCTCATGCAACTCAGGAGTTAGATGTGTGCTTTTCTGCTTCTAAGTAATCAATTTAACTAGACATCTATGTATATTTGCCAAACTTATTTCTTGTAACTGGCTTCAATGGGATAAAGATACCAAAGTGTATGAGCCTCAGGATCATCCCATTTAGCAACATGCCAATCAAGGGATTTTTTTAGGACGATTTCTTGACAAATGTATATTTGGAATGGATGGTTATATAGGCCAAAAAGGAAGAAGAGATGAAACTGTTAGAAGGATAGTTTTATTTCCCCCTACAGGTACAAACTTGAGTGTATAGTACAATAATCAAGCATTTTAAAGACACATAATTCCACTGTAACTCATCCTTATCACAAGGACTAAAATAATTTGCTGTACAACTTAAATCCCTGCCAAGGATTCAAGCTAGTCAAAAAATTTGCCAATTTAAGAGTCTAATGGTGAGAGATTTGTTTTGAAATTACATATGGAACTGAAATGCCATTTTCTGTTACTTTATTTGCCCATATACAGATATATACATATAGCAGATATGTAAGTTTAGGGCTTATCATAAATAGCAAAGTTAACAACTCAGTTTTTAGAAATAGCACAGTCTTAGCATATTTAAAGGACGTACTTGAATCTTTGCTAACGCTTCCCCCAGTCGTGATGCAATGCCTAATTATTGTTTTGGATGAATCTATACTAGGTTACTTATACTGACATTTTGAAATAGCCATTAAAAGGTAGCCTTTTTCAGAAACTACACACAAAAACCTTATGGACTGTGAACAGTTCATTAAGGAGTCATTTAGCGTCAATGGGGTTTTTCTGCTAGTATTCATGCAGCATGGAATTTGAATGTTAGTGACATGAAACTCAAAATGCTTAAGGATGTAGTTTTGTACCATTATTCTGAGGCATATTATTTTTCAGTTACATGATTACCTCTGTAGAAATTAAGTATTTGCTATTCAGAATCCTTTTTAAGATTTAAGCTTTTGTCCCATTTACACTTAGATGTTTGTTGAATTTTTTTTACTCCTACCCAAGAACCATGTCAGGATCCTGTCTAACATCAATGAGTTTTATACAGCATTCTAACTAAAGCTCAGAATGGAATGAGGGGTGTTCAACATTCCAGAGTGGAAAATAAGTAGAGTTCCATACAGGTGCTGTGCAAAGTCTCAACCAGCCATAGCACACCCAAAACACATCAATGTATCTAGATGAATACAAAACTTTAATTTCACATCTTTAACATGAATCATAAATACAGATGCATACGTAAGAGGGAATATAATTTATAATACTAAACAGAAATCACTGAATACTAAGCCAGTGCATTTGCACACAATACACTTATGATGCACAAAATAAAATAAGCCAGAGTAAAGTGGCTTCAGGTTTCCTTAGGAGGCCTTATAGAAATATGAACATTCCAACTTGATCCAAGTAGTTTTACCGATTTCAATTTGTTAACTTGATTTAAAAACAACTAAATTTAAATATTACAGAGACAATAGCAATTCTGAATATAGCAATTTCAGTCCTTCACTCATCCACAACTGACATACAGGACAAGCAGCACAAGTGTAACTGTGAGACCACTTTAGGAAGTCTGGCATTGGACACCACCTCTAGGATGATGCTCATCATCGTCATATGCTTCACCATTGTAATGCTGTCTTCTTTCCTGAGATGGGTCAAAGTCTACCAACTCTACTTGATCCATTTCTTCAGCTTCTTCCACTTCTTGTCTTGGTGGTAGCAGTTTTTCCAACAGACATAGCTTATCTGAGCAAAGGAAACCACTTTCTGGAAATATCACCTGAAAATTAGAAAAAAATATGAATGCTTCTCATAAATGTACTTGAAGTGTGAAATACAGTGTATCTGAATTTTAATGTAAAAGATAAATTTGCTTAATTTGTGTAATACCAATCATTTTTTAAAGAAACCAACATTATAAGGCAGCATTGCCTAAAATATATTGAAGAAATTTTCCAGGAGATATTAGTAATTCAACCAACTGTGCCTTACCTTAAATTCAATTATAAGACGGCCCTTTTCATATGGCCTACGGTAGATTGGCATTCCTTCATTTAGTACACATTTAACGTCACCATGTTTGACAATCTGACCTAGAAATTAAAAAGATATAACTTGTGTTTAGTAAACCTTATATAAAATTAAAGTTACAAGTACTTGTAATTGCTGAAGCAGAAACTCATCTAGACAGCAAACTAAAGAAATGTATGTGAAGAAGGCATCCATAGAGGGTAATAACCTGATTCTGGGAAAAGATCCAAGTGCTAGAAATGTTTTGTAATCGAATCCAAACATGGCCATATGCTTAAAGTGCAGTATCATGATAAAAAAAAAAGGTTTTCCAAGACATGTTTAGAAGATTTCTAATTCACCAGTTACAAATGATTGTTCTATTCCTGTCAATCCAAGGCAATAGGAGTTTGATGAATGTTAAATTCTATGGAGATATTTAATTACAGTACTAATTTAAGACAGTTATAGCTGCTTAGGAACTTTATAGCTTTTCACTTGGATTCTCCAAAATGATAACATTTATTTTATGGTGGGTTCCAATTAATAGTGACTCCAGTATTAATTGCAAACCTTCAATTTAACAGACTAATAGTAGGCAGCAGATGTCAGTTAAAGTAGAATGTTCATTTAACTGAAGGGGAATTTTACAGGCCATAAAAAGATAAATAAGACTTTATGCACACAAAGTAATAAGGAGAGGTTTACATCCAAGGTCGATTAAACTATGGTCCTTTAAATGTATTGTACCCAAGTTCTTTTTTCAGAGCAATACAGGATGCTTACCAGGATGAGAAGTAATTATTATAGTTCGATTATCGAGCATTGCAATTGGTTTTTGAAAGCCACAGAGTGCTTCCACTAATTGTATATCCATAGACATGACCAGGTCTTCACCTCGCCTGCAGAGAAAAAGTTATTTGCCTTAGAATTGCAGGACTATAACCATATTGTATAGGATATCAATTCCAAAAAGACAAGGGAAAAAAACTGCTTAAATGATAAATTATACTATTAAATAAATGTACAGGGAGAATATAAAGAGATCTGCATTCCTACAGAATTAAAAGGATTTGTTAGTGAAATAAGACTATTCTGGCACCAGATCTGATTACATGGGAAAACAAAAAATTAAGTTTCTACCTTAATATCTGATGTTTAAATGTTATAATGGTATAATATAGCAGACCAGTGGTCCCCAGCGTGCCACTAAAGAGTGTCACAGAACACACAGGCATCTAGGGTGGTGGTTCCTCACTAATCCTTTATGCTTCTTAAAATTGTAAAAGTGCAAAGTGCACAATGCAAAGTGATACCTTCCAGTATTATCTTTATTTGTAATGATGCACCTGAATCCTAAACTGACTCTATAATTTTTATTGAAAAATAAAATGTTTTGGCTGTAGGCAAATACTTTTAGGAGGGAGGGAATTTCTGTTTGTTCCTAAAAATCCCCCAAGATAAGCACAATTGCAGGCAACATCCTACAGGAAGTATTTAAACAGAACAGATAGTATTCTGATAAACTGGCTCTATGTAACTTTCCCATGGCAGCCATTTTGTGAATAGGCAATTTTCCCCATCTAGCAGCCACAGCGCTCCTATCATGTTTTCAAAAGTTCTCCTGCTCAAAAAGGACTTGAGGATCCCTATAATAGATCAAGGAATATCTTGAAACTCAATGACATTCTATGTTTAATTTTCTAAGTTAAAAAAAAAAGCCACAATCTCATGGAAAAAAAAATAAACTGATTTTTCCTGCTACTGTACACACTATTTACATCCATACACAAAAAATAGTTTCAGCAGTTGAGCTGGAGAAAAGATGACTTTCAAGCCTTAAAATCAATGTAACATTTTACTTAACAACTGAAGTTTAACTTCCAGAGAAGGAAAACCAGTTTACTGACTTTGAATCATCATTAGACTGAACAAACTTCTTAAAACTAAGAGAATATTATACACTTTCCTAAACAAAGAATCAGGAATTAGAATTAAAAACTGATGTTGTGCCAGGCTTCATACCTTGACATAACTAGTGAAGGGCTACAGAACTATGACAGAATCAGTCTGTCATCTGTACTATTGCATATTAATATGCATTTATAAATGCAGTAGGTGTCCACATATTAGTTACAATGTAGTGGTTTATATTAGTTTAGTAGGTTAGAACAGATTGGAAGAGATGTAAGGTACTGCAGAAATAATTAACCTTTGTAGAGAAAAAGTTAAGAGAAACTGTGCACAATTGTTACCCTGACCATTCTGTTTTGACTACAAAATTTAAAAGCTGCTCCAATCAGTCAATGTCTACCAAACATAAGGCCTATGCCTGACAACCTATGTTCCCAAACTGTTATACATACTTCCGAAATAAGTTTTCCACAGTATTATTAAAACTTGCCTTGTAAACAAAGAATGATCTTTTTGATCCAAGACAATGATAATGTCTCCTGGCTCCAACCCTGGTTCTTGATCACCTTCACCATGAAAAGTTATTTTCTGACCATCTTTCATTCCTATTTCAAAAGGAACACATTAGACTTAAAATCTACACAATATATTTTAAATTATAGTACTAATAAATTTAGCATTCATTACCCTGGAAATAATTTGGTGAAGCATAAGTAGAAGCATGAAACAGGAGCAGAAAGCATATTCCTTAGCTGCTAGTAAAAGCCACCTAATCTCAATAAGTTATTCCTTCGTTTCTTTTGCCAAAATTCCTAGTTCTGCATTATGGAATGTATAAGTGGTATGTTTATATTTTTTAGATATTGTGAAACTGAGGTGTTGATGTACAGTAGTTGTAATAATTTAATTTGAACATATTTTAATAGTTTTCATTTTGTTTACTTTATTTCAGCCCTTAGTCAAAATTATTTTTATCCAAATACTATAGTTTTCCAGAGCATCTGATGTCAAGTGTTCAAGCAGTCATTATGTCACCCATACAGCACCCCTCAAATCCTTATTGGGAACCATTAAACACCCACAATACAAAAGTTGTGGAAGTTGTACTATCTTATGAAAGCACCACCTCTTGACAGAGGTACTGAGGTTTAATGCCCAGCAAGCAGAAAGTCAGGTGGGGAGAGAACTATATTCTTTATCAAACAAGGGAATTCTGAGGAAGGAAAATTAATGAAAGACACAGATCTCATGGAACAGATTACCAAAACATATTTATCATCCCTTTTAAAATTAATATGTAAATCTTTCCTAGGACTTTGTAATATTCTACAACTCCTAATTTCTCCTTTAGTATACCTTTATCAATGTGGACTTCCAGAATTTTCTTTTCTCTAACAATTTTCCTTCCATTGCAGCTTTTACACCTGTCCTTGGGACTGATGCGCTCCCCATGGCCTTGACATTCCATGCACACTGACTGGATTTGCTGAACCATTCCAGGTCCTATCTGATGAATTCTTATTTGCATGCCTGTTCCTCTGCAATTAAGGCAGCATTCTACTGCACCTTTCTTGCCCCCTCGGCCTAGAAAACATATAAAAAAATAAGATTAAGTAGACTACATTTTTTTCACATTAAAATTTCTCCTGGACCTCTCTAAAGATTAAAGAAATATTTTAACATACCTTCACATTTGTCACAAATCACATTTTTCTGTAGAGCAAGTTTCCGGGTTGCTCCATTGTACAAATCTTCTAGAGTTACTGATAACTGATGCACAACGTTTTTACCTGAAATGAAAAGCGTGTTAATGACTAATTCAATTCATAGCTAAGAACTTTCTGGAAAAAATTACATTACAATGGAAATTAAACTTGATTAAATCCAATGGGGCATTTCTAAGTAAACAGTTATAAGGGCCATTTCATGTGCAGTTTAAATCATGTTGAAAATACCTGGATTAATTGTATAATTTATACAGCTAATATTAACAGTAATAACAGCAAATAGACTTTGAGGAACTGCTCAAATAATGCTAATAGATGTTTTAGTGGACATTAATCCATTATATGACAGCTCCCAAAGTAACCATTACAAAGGAACAAATGAATGGTTTTACATTAAATAAAAATTCTGAAACTAAAAGATATCTTAACCTGTTTACCTTGAAACTACATCACCTTTATCTTTATCATGTGTGCAGGGAACCACCCTTTTAGTAATAAAAAGTTAACCACTACAATTTCAATTAGATCAAAGAAAGTTGTACATTACCTCTCCTCTCTCTTTGCATTCTTCCACTTCCTCCAAAGAACATATCAAATATATCCATTGGTGATCCAAAACTGCTTCCACTACCACCTTCTTTTATTGCTTGTTCACCACCTTTATCGTACAACTCTCTTTTCTTGGAATCAGACAGGACTTCATAGGCTTGGGAAATTTGTTTGAACTACAACATTTAAAAAAAATTAAAAGGCTTATGTAAGGCTTTATGTAAAGTCTATGTAATTGCCACCAGACAAATGATCATTTATTATTTATACCATGATCATCTCTATTACTAGATCATTTATGTATTAGTAACATACAATAATTATTGGTGACTGGTCTACCTTATGGATTGAATTTTCTCATTTTATCGAAGAGTAATAATGTTTTGTTTTAGCAAAAAAAAATCAAATCTACATTTTAACCTTCCTAATTGTAAACCTTTAGGTCCTGGCCCACAGAATGACTGTTAGTTTTTTTTATATAGTGATAAAGTGATTTGTTACTCTTTTCTGCTGAATATTTTTCTTCTATATCCACGTCTAGTTCATAGGTTCAATTCTGCTTTAGCTGTTTCAAAAACAGCTAACAATGACTAGATGGTGCCACAACAGCTAGGCTGCTAGCTTTCCAAAGGGCAGTGATTTGCATGGATATGTCCACATAAGTCACCAGGAGTCAAGCTCATCATGGGAATTTTTATTCAAGGTCACGCTTGGAAATGACACGGAGAGAAATTTTTATGTAGGTTTTTCAAACCTCAAAAAGAAAGACACTTTACTGTAGTAAGAGACATCTGCAGGACAAGAGACAAGAAATAGTCAAGTACAAAGGTAGGCAACCTTGGCTCTTTTATGACTTGTGGACTTCAACTCCCAGAATTCCTGAGTCAGCATGGCTGGTTCAGGAATTCTGGGTACTGAAGTCCACAAGTCATAAAAGAGCCAAGGTTGCCTACCCCTGGTCAAGTAAAAGAGAGCATGGAAACATTGAAGACCTAAAGAAATAGTATGTTCTGAAGATAAGTATGCATATGGGTTCAACAACCAGAACCCAACACATTCACACCAAGAAGTAAAATGAAAATGGGTACACAATACCTTCCACGTAGTTAATTAGCAGAAAATGGGAGGAGGAATATTAAAAAAAAACAAAAAAAACCTATTAACTCACCTTTTCTCCTTCATTAGGATTCTTATCTGGGTGATACTTCAATGCTAATTTCCTATAAGCCTTTTTCAACTCCTCCTGAGAGGCATTAGGTTTTACCCCAAGCACATCGTAGTATGTGGTCTCCTTCACCATGATGCAACCGTACCTGCAAGAGACCATGGTGGGGAAGAGAACAATAGTTAAGAAGATGCCGGGTTAAAGAAAGCAAGTCAAACAGCTGTTGGGACTCTCCCACACTTTCCTATTTCCCTTCCTTTATCCCAGGGGTAGTCAACCTTGGCTCTTTTATGACTCGTGGACTTCAACTCCCAGAATTCCTGAGCCAGCATGGCTGGCTCAGGAATTCTGGGAGTTGAAGTCCACGAGTCATAAAAGAGCCAAGGTTGACTACCCCTGCTTTATCCCCTCCAGGGCTCCCCAATAGCTCCTTTGACTCTCTCAACAGAAACAAGCCTCCATCTTTCATCCACTTGGCCCGCACTAGCCTCCCACAACCTACTGGGCTAATACAAACAAGGGACGAAATCTGTCACAAAAGCACCTTTTTTTCTTGTTCCTCCCGCTTGACTCGGCCACCTTCGCTTAAACTGCCTCCTTCAGTCGCAGCCGCCCGTTTCCGAGCAGACGAAGGTGGTCACTCACCCGAAAAAAGGACTTACTCCCCTTTTCCCCCCCTCCGGGCTCCAGCCCTTCCCCCCCCCCACCATTACCTCAGCTTCTCCCCTACAGGGCACCCAGAAAGGGTGCTTCTTCATGGTCCCCCTCTCCTCGCTTCACGGACAATGGGCGCCAACTGCTCCCGCTCCGTTCCCGAAAGGCCCCTTCGCTCCAGTTTCCCTCACCGACCTAACCCCCCCCCTCTCCCCTTCTGCCCTCGTGCCGCCTTCTCCCCCACCTCGTATCGGTTGCTTCTCCCCCTCCCCCTCCTCCCCCAGCGCGCGATTTCGGCTCGCGCTGTTCCGCACCGCGCGCCTACCGACCCCTCCCCCCCCCACGCGCGCGCGCGCGCGTCTCGGCTTCAGGCGCGCGGACGAAGCTGCCCGGGGCCGTCGTCGCCCGCGGAACGAGGAGGGGGAGAAGCGGAGAGATGGCGGGGAGGGGGGGGGAGAGCTGAGGGAGAAAAGAAGGCGCGGCCAACAGCTTCTCTTTGTCTCCCACCTTACCTTGCGCTTTCGGCCGAAGAAAAGGCAGCCTGGTGTCTTCCCGGTAAGCCTAGCCGCTCCTGCCGCCGAGTCTCCCCTTCGCCTGCCTCTTTCTCTCCCACAGACAAAACGACCGCGACTTTTCTGGAAAGTTCCGAGCCGGTCTCAGGCTAGGCAGCATCCGGGGAGTTTTCTTTTTCAAGGAAGCCCCACCCAATCCCGGAAACACCGCCTTCTCTGCTGGTCCCTGCGCTGGCTGGCCTTCGCCGGCTTTCCAGAAGCGATGACGCAAAACCCGCCGTCTTCCAATCACTCGTCGAAGGATTACGTTACCGCCAGGAACTACAAGTCCCATCGTGCCCGGTAGGCAACGTGCTCGGTACGTGCGCCATTTTTTTCGACGCGGCTGAGCAAGGGCAAACTACAAGGGCCAGAATGCAAAGCGGTAGAGATGGGCGCCTTCGACCTTTCGAAGTCCTGTAGAACTGAACGGGGGAGCTTGAGGCCGGGTTTCCTCGAAGTGCGAGAAATGCGTTAAGCAAACGAAAATATAGTACCCCGCTCTTTAACACCTACGACGAAAAAGGTTATTTTATTTATTTATTAAATTTAGACGCCCCACCATCTCACCAATAAAATGATTCTGGGTGGCTTACAAAGAGAATAAATTAACAATTAAATAAAAGAAGCAAAGAGAAAAGCTGAAATCCTACATCCACCTATCTCACGCCTGCAGAAATCCACAAACCTCCTGTAATGGAAGGAAAATAATTCGGAAAAACTCTTTATAATCTTGGGACTTTTGCACCCACGTTTTGGCAGCCCTAACTCTCCTGAAGATTCTTCCAATTAAATTTCGAATTCTGGTATTCAGATTCAGCATAGTTTTTTTTATTAAAAAAAAAAAAAGACATATTGGTTGCATTTCATTTTTTTATGTCCACTAAGAGGCATCCTAATGGGAATCTCAAAGCAGCTTCTCCCTTTTCCGCTTTAATTAACATCCAGTCCGATCGAAAGTGGAGAATTCAAGAGCTCGCTCAATATTGTGGTGAGATTTTGAGGGGCCTTAAATAGCGTCAGTTGGCAAATATTGTGGTGTTCGTGGATCAGCATAGCCTTTTTTAATGGGTTAAATAAATAAGGCAAAATCCGATCAAGGATCCTTGTACACGTACAACTCAAGACCAAACGCTAATCTTCACTGCGGGAAAGAAAGGTCGAGAAACTCGCTGTGTATTTACTTCCTTCTTCTTGGGGGGTGGGAGTAAGGACTTAGAAGCTTGTCTTTGATTGGCCTCGAAGCAGTCCAGAAGGATGCTATTGGCTAGGACAGGGGTAGGCAACCTTGGCTCTTTTATGACTCGTGGACTTCAACTCCCAGAATTCCTGAGCCAGCATAGCTGGCTCAGGAATTCTGGGAGTTGAAGTCCACGAGTCATAAAAGAGCCAAGGTTGCCTACCCCTGGGCTAGGAAATGTAGAAAAGGTTCAGCGATGGCAACGTGGAGGTGAGCGGAAATGCGAGGGAGTGTTGATGAAAGAAGGAGGTTCTCGTGAGAAGCTTCTGGTATTTATGAGGGGGGGAAATGAATAACCCACCGAGAATTATTGGGAGGGAAGAAATCGGATGGGGTACGTGGTCTTTAGATGGTGGTTAAAAAAGCAAGCCCAAAATTGTACTGTGAGATGGCGCAGGAGAGATCGTCTGGAAGAAATGTTTCTTTTACAACGTTTTCCTCAGAGGAACTCGTATGTTCAGACGGTCATTGATTCTAAAATTGTCAGGAGCCAAACTCCAGCTGCCCTAACGCTGAATGGATTGTGCCAGGTGTTTGTGTTGTTTCAGTCGCAGGCCCTTGCATGCTGAACTTAAGTTAATTGGATTTTTTGATAAACACGCATTCAATCTGGATGTTAGCGATGTGGATCGTAGCCTGGATAAAATACAGTGCAGGGCCAAACTTTGGATGCACATATCCATGGACAGCTGCTTCCTGTAAGTAAGCAGTTGTCCACTTCAAAATCTCATTTCTCTGTGTGTCCAACGTAGTCGTGATCTGTCGTATTTGCAATATCATGACGAAAGAAGAGAGTGAACCGGTTGCGTTTAGTTTCTAGATCCCAAAAGTGCTGAACGCTCCTGCTGCATACAGAATCCATTCAAAAACCATCTTCTGAAGCAATAAGGAAACTGGGAATTCAAAGAAAAACTTAATAATTTAACGGCACCCTTTTCTTGGTTTCTCTGTTGCAGTGGTAGTAAGAAGTACAAAGTAAATAGTTCTTTTATGGAGTAAAAAGAAGGGCAGTGAATTTTCTATTTATAATTGTTCAAAAGCTAAGGCTCTGCAAACTTTCCCCAAACAAATTTAAAATTGTTTTCTGAATTTTTTATGAAAATACAGTTAGCTCTATATTTTCAATTTAGCGATTAAATAATTGGTGCTAAAAATAGGAGAGTAGACACCCAACTTAAGTATGATTATTTCCCTTGTTTTGCTCTGCAAAAATAATTCAGTTGCTTGGATTCTACCATAGACACACTCAAGAACAACTCCGAATAAAGAAAATGTTCATTTCATAGGCACGATGCTTTCAGCTAATATACACATCACTACTTAATTTTGCCCTTTGGCCAATACTAAAAGCTTTATCACTGCACTCCATCAGCTCAAAAAGTCTGATGTGCTGGAATATTTATTCCAAATAAGTACATTCTATTTTTTTCTCCTGGAAGAAGGAAAAAGTTATGCCTAGTATGAATTGGTGGTCTTGGTCTATATTAATTTATAAATTGTTAGTTTAAAACTACTGGCAGACTTAAAACATGCTTTATAAATGTACTCTTAAAATGTTAGAATAAATGAAATTATTCTGTGGCTCATATAAAAATATAGTTTTTAAAAATGACATTGTATCAGAGTCAGAACAATTTCTTTAATTGGAATGCTTTATAATTTAGTTAATGAATGTATTGTAAGTATTTAATAGAATTATAAATATGTTATGCATAAATATAATAATGGAAGCATAATGTAAATTGTCTAATCAGGTTTTTTTTTCAAATCTATGAATTTTATAATAAAGTAGATGAAAATCTATTTGGCATCTCAACATTTTGGATCATAAACTATTTGAAGTCTTGTAAATTTTTGTGCTGTTCCAATTGTAAATGGTGAGAGTGCATTTTATAAAGTAGATAAAAACCTCTAGTGAGTGTTCGGGAATAAAATCTTTTATAACACCTGTAGATCATTCTCCCTATAGGAACCTTATTTGATAAAACTGAGTATTTCTTTTTTTTTCCCTCTCCTCCCTGAGTACAATGCGTGTATGCTGGCTAGTGAGCAAAGATAGAAGCTGTCAGCGAATTAAACTACCGCATTTAGAAATGGTGGTGATAGGGCGTGGGCCTGACACGGAGATAACAGACAAGAAATGTTCACGAAGACAAGGTAAATTGTAGAATAAGGTAGCAGTCTTAAATATGCTAGGAAGTACATCTTAGTAAACTCAGCAGTTTTTACTTTATTTCTGTCTGTTTTTCCCCTTAATGGCATAAGTACCTGGTGTCAGATAAAGGGTCAAAATGGGTGGCATGGTGAGTAATAATTAGTAGCTAAGAGGTTAAACTATGGATTAGGAAAACTGGTTTGAATTTAATTTGTACTCTCAATAGTAGATGGCTATATTCAGTTTCCCAGGTTATTTTTATTAATTAGATTTATTATGACCATCCAAAAAAAGACTCCAGACATAAACTACACAGGAAAGTAATAAAAATAGATATCTGTAATTAGGATTACAAGATAATATATATGATATATTTTCAGTAATTTAACATTTTATACCCAAATAATGTTTTGTTGTACAGATGGTCCTCATTTAGTGACCACAATTGTCACCTTGGTTGTTAAAGTGGTTGCTAAGGGAAACTACAACTGTGCTTATGATCTTACTTCAGCTTTTCTTTGCTTTACAGACCTGGTAAATGTGAGGACTGGTTGCAAAGTTACTTTTTCATCACTATCGTTAATGCTAACAATAGCTAAATGAGAACTGCCTGTACTTCCCAATATTTTATAGATGAAAGTAAGATTATGCTTTTATTTTTGCAGTTCGCCAGTTGGTGGGTAGAAGTAGCCATAGTCGATGAAGAAATATAAGAAATGTTAATCGAATTTTAAAATCCTGTAACGAATCTGCCCTTGTTAGAGAATAATAATGACTCCAGGAAAACTCAGCCACATGTGTTGCTTAGATAGTCCTGGAATGGACTGAATGAGGAGTATCCAGATATTTTTTGTCCATGTATAGAACCTGATCTACAGTGTGGCGTGTGGGCATATGGAGAACTCTAGTGCAAATGTGTACACAAACTTAATCTGAAAAAGAAAAAAAATAGAGGTTTATTTTCTTTGAGTCTAGGCACTGAAACCCAGAGACAGGGAGATCGTATGAGACTGAAGTAAAAGTATTATTAAACTATTATAGCTAGTTTAATTTAATTATTGTAGCAATAATTTTAATCTATATGACCATAGCTCATCATTTTCTGGCTGCATTCATTTCCAAAAGGACAAAAGAAATAAGAATAAATTGGATCTCTCCTAGCACCTACTTTTTAATTTAAATTATATCACTGTTAAAGCATTTGCTTTTCTGAATTTCACCCCATTTTTCTCCCTTTCCCAACACTTCCATAAAATTCACAGCCTAATATCTTTCTTTGTCAATTTTTTTTTCAGTACAACTAAAAGCAGATTACAACAAAGGGTATGTCAAGGTTAAACAGGTATGCTTTTACTTGCCATATAGCATTGTGGAATAAATTCTTAAAACAAAAATGAAGAAAACATAGGTACACATATTATTTAAAACATACATAACAAGTGCTGAAAAAATAAGTGAAAAAAATACAACAGCAAAAATACATGGTATAATATGTCATTACAACAGTAAACAGTGACAGTTTTGTATATAATTATCTAATGCAAACATGCAAGTATATATATATTTTCTAATACACTTATAAAACTATCATGCTTTTTAACCTATTGTATATTGTATAAATGAATCCCATATTTCATTGTACTTATCTATACAAAGTCTATGGCTTTATGCAATCTGCTCATACAAATATAATCCATTCAATCCATTGAGTAAATGGGGTTATTTATCATTCCAATCCTGCAATATCCATCTTTTAGTTATAGTAAGGGCACAGAGAATCCATTTATATGTCCAGTTGCCAAATTCCATGTACTTGGTAAGTTATAAGAGAATTATTTTCTGAATTTTTTTTACTTTTGTCACACAGTCACATCTATAACACAGTACAGGTTATAGGACATTGTTAAAATCATATTTACAAGAATTGTCCTTAAATATGTTCAACAAAATGCTGTCCTCAATCTCCTACTGTTTAGCAATATCAGAACCTCTAATTCTTTATTCCAATAATCTCTTGGCATCTGCATATCAAATTGATTTATTGATTACAAAAATCTAGAAAAATTAATAGGCTTTTTTTAGTTTTAAAAGATTAACCAGCTGTTCTAGTATCTCAAGTGTCTCAGAAGCTGAAAATCCTGCTAGTCCAAATGATGTTAACTGTTTTGCCCGTAAATATTGTCACTGAGTTACATCTGATAGATGATATTTATCTATTAACATAACGTGTGAAAAATTCATCTTCATCATCTGTTAATTGATCCAAAGTTAATATCCCTGCTTTCATCCAATTTTTCCATGTCACTAGCTTTTTTCCTGATTTTTAATGTTGACTTTCGCCATGAAAGTCAATTTAGCATGAGAAAAAAGGACTGAATCTATTACATTCCATAGCTTTCTAACTGACATAATTGTTTCCAGAGATAGTAGAGTTCTGTTGTATTTAGATCTTGATACCGCCCAGTCAAAAATAATTGCAAAATTCTTTACAGGTAGTCCTCAACTTACAGCCATTTGTTCAGTGACTGCAAAGTTATGGCAGGATTGAACAAAGGGACTTAACAACTGTGCCTGAAGTTATAGCCATTGTGCCCCACAGTCATGTGATCAAAATTGTAAGGGCACTTCAATTCCCTCCTCCCATCTATAACCCTTTAGCCTCTGCCACCTCAGCTGACCTTTGGTGTTTTCCTGCTCCCACTGCTGACCAGAAATAGGAACAAGGGGAACATAAAACTGCTATGTTTCTATGTATTTGCAATGGATTGGCAAATATTTCTAATTCGTATTTTAGTGCATAAATCTAGATTAAAGGATCCTTAACCTAAAGCTATTTAGCTGGTCTTGCATAGGAACATAACATTACATCAAAAGTATAGTCTGTGGTATAGCACCTTGTGCTTCTCACTTTTATTTTCTTAAGAAATTAAGAATGAAAATATGAATAACTATAGGAATCAGTCTTTTTTCAGCCTCTACTTGTTGGTTCTTATTTTACTCTCCCATATCACAAGATTTTCACTATTTGGTTATATATACCGGTACATAATTTAAGGAAATTGGTGATAATGTGGGGATGGTGGATATTTTAAAGCCAAAAGAAGCCACCATCATTTTAATACATCCTAGCTTTTGTTGCGCTATTTAGCCAATTAAATTTCAATTAGTGTTATAAAAAAAATCACTTTTCTGTGAAGCTATTTCCAATCTACCATCTTTCCCTGGAAATGAGATGGTCTGTTGTTATTTAATGAGATAGAAAATATCATAATATATTTCATGGTTGCTGACTTTCAAGCAAAGCAAATATTAGTATGATGAATTAATTTTGCCTTTTTCTTTTTCAAGATAGGAGTCAATCCAACCAGTATTGATCTAGTGGATGTTGGCAAAGATCAAGAAACCAAACTGAAGCCAGGACAGGTTCTCCATATTGTCAATAAATTGTATCCATACACTGTACAATTCTTGGAGGAAATGGGCACATGTGTTGGTCGGGAAAGCAAGGAACTCCAAAGTGAAAAAAGGCCATATGATGAACCTGAGGGAAAAAATGTGGAAAGCTTATCTGGAAAACAAATAAAAACAGACCAAGTGGAGTTGCAAAGCAACAATCTGTACAAGAATGTGACAGATGGTGGTTCTGTTTCTTCACTTGAAAGCTCTTCTACCAAAATGGTAAGCCAAAAAATAAGAGTAGCTGATATTGCAGAATTGAATGCAGGAAGGTAGGCAAGGAGAGCCTTTAGTCTATGGGATCTCAAATAAGGCCTCTTTCCCCCCAAAATCTCGGCTTTTTTTTCACAGACAGGGCAGGCTACTGTGTAGAGAACCTGTACACTCTATAGAGAACAAACCCCACTCCCTTCTAGCACTGAAGATATTACCTGGTCTGGTAATGAAACGTGTGCAAGCAAACAATCTTCCTTCCGCTCTTCAGAGTTATTCCTTCTTCCTGTTACATGAGAATTGGAGTTCTTAGGCAGATTCCCAATACCCCTGCTAATAATTCCAAGATTTTTTTTGAGGGGAGCTGTAACATTTGAATGAGAACAAACTGGAATAGCCCTACTTTGGCCCACATGCAATCCCTGACACTGCCCCTCCCCAATTTATCCTAGGCCCCTTTAAAGGAAATTATGAGAACATACTAGAACCTTTCCTTCTTGTTCTGCTAATAAAAGCCATTCCATCGTTAAGAGAGGTTAATTATCAAGACTTATAATTATCTAGGGGGGGGGAATACTGAGAATGCTTTTGGAGCTTAGAGTGTGTGAATGACTGGCATTTTGAACTAGGTCACCACCTGGGGGCAGGCACTATCTGAATTGCTCTTACGTAGTTTTGAGTGAGGTACATTCTGTCTGTTGAGTTATATTTGTTTGTCTTAGGAGCAGTTTCAAAGCGATAAGTGTTTCAGCACTAGCTATAATCTGAAAAGTATTGAAGTGTCTCTTAAAATTATTTTAGCTATTCTGATAGCACAATTAAATTGAATTTAAGATTGCAATCTGAAGCTTGCTTACTTAAGTAGTAGGAAGCCTTTCCTACTGGATTCTTCATGCTGCATTTTGTAGTTTTAATATATATATATCTTGATGTATTTAGATTCTTCTGTTTGTTCTTTAGGAATATATGCCATACTGGGCTCAAGGTCTGAAGGTTTCTATGCAAAACCCAGACGTGCAGGTAAGGGTTTCATGTTACTTTCCTTCAAGATGGATAAGCATGAGGATATTAACATCATTGTAACTCTGATGCATTTTCTTCCCGGTTAGGTCTACAAGGACGAGCAAGCTGTAGTTATAAAGGATAAATATCCAAAAGCTCGCTATCATTGGTTAGTGCTGCCCTGGAAGTCCATTTCCACTTTATTTGCAGTAACTCATGAGCATCTTGAACTGTTGGAACATATGCACAGAGTTGGAAAAATGATAATCCAGCAGTGCCCAGAGAAAGACAGCCTGTGCTTCAGACTAGGCTACCATGCCATTCCCAGCATGAGGTAAGGCAGAACTAAGGTGTGCTCACCTTCTATCAAACATGCAATAGAAGAAACGCTGCCTTCTGGGCTGTATCTTTTGTTAGTGAAAATTGTTGTTTTAACACATTTTTAGTTGTTGTAGTGATATTAATCCTGGTTATCATTTCTGCTTCATTTTCTTAGCCAGCTACATCTTCATATCATTAGTCAAGACTTTGATTCTCCGTGGTTTAAAACCAAGAAGCATTGGAATTCTTTCACAACCGATTACTTCTTGGACTCTACGGGTAATAACCTAGGCTATTTTAATTTCTGTTCAAACTTGGGTTTCTTCCGATAACTTAAAATCAAAGTAATTTAATAGCTACTGCCCTGTTGGTTTAATAAAATTCCTGCACCAGTCCATAGAAAGCAAGTGGATAAGTAAAGTGCATTTAGTTTAACCCAAAAGAATTGAGATAAGGCAAACGTTTCTCCCAGTATGAGAGAAAAAGTACATGGAAAGTAAAAACATGGGAGAATTCAGCTTCCTTCCCTTGTAAGGACAAATTTCTTCCCTATATCTATTTGACAAGCCGAGACACAGTTAAACAAGTGTGGCCACTGCCTGGTTTGACTGGATTATAAGATTCTTTCAAAGCAAATTTTTGGACAACCCATTCATACCAAACATTGTAGGAATTGCTCCAGAAATACAGCCATTCTGTGGGTGCTAATTTTGGCATTAATGTAAAGAACCCTGGGACTGTGAGCTTGTTAACATTGCTGAAAATTAGGTCAAATGCCATGAATTCTCTCCTCCCAGTTTCTGAGGTTTGATCTAAAGTACCTTGAAAGAAAGTATTGGTAGCTGAAACCATTCATGTGGGGCAGCAGTTCTCAACCTATGGGTCGCGACCCCATTTGGGGTCGATCGACCATTTCACGGGGGTCGCCAAGCAAGGCTGTCCACCATTTTTTTTGTACGCCATTTTTTTCCCCTTTTCCAGCGGGTGCCTTACCTCCCTTGGGCTGGGCCAGCTGGTGGTCGGCCTGCTCCGTCTCTGCCGCTTGCCAGCTACGCCTCGGCCGGCGCAGGGGGCGGAACCACGCATGTGCGGCGCTCCCGGGCAGGGAAAGTCCTTGACTTACGACCGGTTGGGTAGTCCTCGACTTACAACTGGTTTAGTCCTCGACTTACGACCGGTTTAGTCCTCGACTTACGACCGGTTGGGGGTCGCAGCATTAAAAAGGTTGAGAACCACTGATGTGGGGTTTGGAGAGGGATGGATATGGCTGAAGCTATAATCCTAGATCCATTATGCCTCTCCCTCTTTTCCCCCTTCAGATGTGATAGCAATGGTAAAGAAGAAAGGAAAAGTAACTGTCGATAAGAACGCTACCCTACTTCTAACACTGCCTCTGAAGTGCCACGTGTGCAAAAGGCAACTACCGACTATTCCTCAGTTAAAAGAACACCTTAAAGAACATTGGCCCAAGTGACTCTAGGACTGGTTTCATTTATGCACCAGAGTTATCCTGAGTATTGGCTAAATTCAGTTCCAATGTTCATATGCAAATACTAATGCTATTGCCTTATGAAGTGTACCAAAATCTTGTCTACCTTAATGTGACCAACGCTATTTGTGGAGGGAAGTGACAGCTATGGATAGAAAGGATGTGGAAATGTAAAAGGGTTGTACAATGATGATGTACTTGTGCTTTTGCAGTGGAACCCTCACCCATGACATCTCTATGCCCTTCACGCTAAAGAATTTGTTATAATTAATGGGCCAACTAAAGTGAGCCCTGCTGTTGAATCTGTTATGTGGAAACTATGTTTTTTTTAACTTTGACGTGACGGAAGATAACTTTGCACTCGCATTCAGCATACTGTTCTACATTTCAAGCTGAACCTTGGCATTCATTTTCAAACCTGGCATGGGTAAGAGGAGAAAAATTAAAAATGTACTGTAGTGAGATTTGACTTGTAGCCTGAGCTATCAGGATAATGTTCCATCCTATGTTGGAGACATTTCTCTGCTTTCCCAATTTGATTTTCAGCTTTATCACTATACTGTTTCTAAGTGGACTGCTGTGGATATGCAGCAGGCATTACAATGTGAAATCTGAGTTCTTTAAAATATATATATATATGTATCACTTGAACTCCTGTGTTTATTTCATTAAGTGTACAAAGCAATACAAGCAAAGCAATGCCTATTAAATTCTACTCCTGCCTACATCCTGCATTTTTAAAAACGATTTCAAGGAGATACTATTTCTCTTCCACATACACCTCCCATGATAGCTTTGCAATTAAATAGCTCAGGTTGAAAGGGTCTAAGAAACCACTTCATCCAGCTAAATAAGAGTTTTTTGTTTTGTTTTTTAAAGGTCACTGTCTATTTTAATTATCTGTGTTGGTTGCAATCCTATGTGAAGCGATCTAGCAATCTCCCTAACCTCAGTTATTGAGTTTATTTCTGAGTAGGTATAAATGATATTTTACATTTAGGTATAATTCTGGAATTCATGCTTCTGTTCAATTCTGGGGTACCAGTCCGAGAAAAAGTTTGAATTCATGAGCAAAAAAAAAAAAATTCTATTGATATGGTTCCATGGGGCAAGCAAAACATATTTAAATATTACACATAAACAGAATATTGGAATAGATCCAACAATTCACCCTTTGAACAGGATCTACAAATTAGCTGGAATAGTTCTTAACCTCAGCAGATTGATATCCAAGCAATTCCATAACCTCATTGCTATTGTAGAAGCCTTTGGGAAACCCAGCTGAAAGTAAATCAAAACTACATAATGTGTAAAGCATGGTGTCAGCCCTTCATGGTAGGACTCCACAAGCAGGTGAGCTAGAGATGAAGACTGCAAAAACCCTTGCTGTGCCATTTTTTTGTGCTTCATCTCTTCCAAATGGCCATCTATTAACACATAATGTTGGGACAGCTCTTCTCAAAATTGTTTAATCAGAGCCAAAACATTCCACCTAACCTCTCTGGTAATTAATTGAAAAGTTGATGTGGATGCAGAAAATATGTTGATCTGCTTTTAGCTTGTTAACTCTCTTGATTACCTGTTGCTCTCTTAGCAGAATCATCAAAAGAAGCTCCAAGTCTGTGTGAAATTCTGGTAATTGTCCAATACTGGACCATTGCTTTCAATAATGGGCTTATCCCATTTGGCTGTCTCTTTCTGCAAACTCGGAACAAAAGTCATCTTGATGAGGAAGTTTTGTCATCCAACTCACTATAAACCATCTCAACATGAACCTATGAAAGTTAGAATTGATCCTGAGCTTTTCCAAAACTTTTCTGGCAAGCTCCCATGTCACTGTTGGTTGAAGTGCTAGCCACTATATCCTTGGTTGAGGCAAGCCTTGTCATGAATGCTGTGCTAGATGCAGCATGGGATTTTGCTTTGTAAATCCACGTTGGTATTACAATGTTGCAGCACGATGTTTAGCAGATGGTTGGGTGCCCTAGATTGGATGACATCTCTTTGATCAAAGACAAGTCTGCTTCTCCTAATTGGAGGTTTTCAAGACTGATGTCAATCCTTCAATGTAGACCAGGGCAGGAAACAGATTCCTCAAGATACTGGATCTCTAATCTACATCATAGTAACAGAATTTTGGAAACCTAACAGCATTTTCCCTTCCTCATATCGAAGCGAGCCAGTTTAAATTTATTTCTAGAATTATCTTCTTTCCTGGGCTTAAATTGTATTTGGCTAACTGCTGCATTCCTTCTCCAAGATCATATTTGTGCTTTGGTATGCCGGGCTTGTATAATTACTGAACCACAAATTTGAAATCATGTTTAGAATGTTGTGGATGTATGTATGGTTCGGTATAGGGTACAAATGTAACCTAAATAATCCTCTTTCTGGATCTTAAGGGTAGGTAAAATTGAATGTAGACAACCTATCCTTGAGGACAATCTTCTCCAAACTAATGCTCCCAGTTGTGCTGGAAGTACTGCTCAAAGAATTCCCATTATGATGTCACAGTGCTTGCTGTTGGTATCATCAGCACTCCACATCATGTCCATTCCTGCCATTTGAAATGGTGGTCAGTACATGGAGAGTAGGCATATATGACCATCAGGAAATAAAATGTCAAGCAGAGGGAGTGCAAGCTCTGGCTCTCTGCCATCAAAGAAAGGACCAGCAGTCAAGCCGAGCACCAAATTTAGAGAAGAGGGAGAGTCAACTCCAAGGAGAATAGTAAAGGAGACAAGAGCTGTCGTCATAGATATTGGTACCGGCTCCTGCAAATGTGGATTTGCTGGAGAACAAAAGCCAAGCCATGTGATTTCATCTACTGTAGGCAAGCATATCCAGGAGACAGCAAAAACTGGAGATAACAGGAAGGAAACTTTTGTTGGAAGAGAACTTCAGGAAGCTACAGTACCCTTAAAACTTGTCAATCCTTTAAGACATGGAATAATAGTGGACTGGGATTCTGTTCAAGATATGTGGGAATATCTTTTCCTTAGGGAGATGAGGATTCGACCCGAAGAGCATGCTGTCCTAGTGTCGGATCCTCCTCTAAGCCCTACTACCAACAGAGAAAAATATGCAGAAATGCTCTTTGAAACCTTTTGCACTCCTGCTATGCACATTGCCTACCAGTCAAGACTGTCAATGTATTCCTATGGAAAGACCTCAGGTCTCGTTGTGGAGAGTGGTCATGGTGTCTCCTATGTAGTTCCCATCTACGAAGGATACACCATGCCAAACATTACTGAAAGAGTAGACTATGCTGGATTCGATGTCACTCAGTACCTAATGAATTTAATAAATGAGAATATAAAATTGTTCACAGAGAAAGACTGGAGTATCTTAGAGGACATCAAAGAAAACTATTGTTTCACTTCACTGGATTATCAACATGATGCAGCCACAGCTCCCAGGAAACATGAGATTGAATATCAGTTGCCTGATGGGCAAGTTATCATTATTGGCAAAGAGAGATTCTTATGTGCTGAAATGCTCTTTAAGCCATCCTTGATAAATTCACAGCAATTGGGACTTCCTCTCCTGACAATGACTTCCCTCAACAAGTGTGACGTCACCCTAAAAAAGAACCTGATGGGCAACATCTTGTTATGTGGGGGCTGCACCACGCTAAAGGGCTTTGCTGACCGCTTCCAGAGAGAGCTGATTAGAATGTGCCCAAATGATAATCCCATTTCATCAGCTTCTCCGGAAAGAAAAACATCTGTCTGGACCGGAGGCTCCATTCTTGCATCTCTCAAGGCTTTCCAACAGCTCTGGGTTCATAGAAGAGAATATGAAGAAAAGGGTCCTTTTTACATCTACCGGAAATGTTTCTAAATCCCCAACGGGAATCTCCTCACCTAGAACAATTGGATGAAGGTTGGTTGAAGAAGAGGACATACTTCCCCTGCTACCCCCGTAATACCAATCTGAATGTTATATGGTCTGGGTGACATTCTGTTCTCTGTGTATTAAAAACTCATTGCTGTAACAGCCAAAGATAAGTATTCCTTTTTTGGGTGCAAGTAACAACAAAAAGCAGAGAAGATTAGTGCATCAAGGAAACCTTCCAATTAGATCAGGCATGTCAAACTGCTGCCCCCCCTGGCAGGCCGGATGCGTCACGCCGAAACCGCGCCCACCCTATTGCCGGCAATGGGGAAAAAGTCCCGATACGTCGCGCGACGTCATGTGACGTTGCGAGTTTGACATGCCTGAATTAGATGATCTAGGCGGAGAGCCAGCAACTGCACTTCTTCATTCATTCATCCCAGAGTAAGCTTCACTGAACTGAACCGAACTGTCTTGAATAAATTAGGATTGTACATTTGCTATATGTATTCCTGAAAATCAGTGTCTATCTTACCAAAGGAAAAAAAAAAAGCAGTAGAATAGACAACTGGAGTTTTACTTCCCAGAGGGATTGCTCTAAGTAGTCTTGCAAATAATAATAATAATAATAATAATAATAATAATAATAATAATAATAATAATAATAATAATAATGATAATGATGATGTAGCACCTTAAAATACCAATATATCTCATGAATTTCAGTAGTGTGGTTTCTGCAGAATTGTTAAGCCTCATCCTTGCGCTAGCTCAGTGATGGCGAACCTATGACACGGGTTCCAAAGGCGGCACTCAGAGCCCTCTCTGTGGGCACACGCGCCATCGCCCTAGTCCTAGGCCTTCAGCTGGGTTTTATAAAACCTTTTCGCTTTAGGCCTCCGCTGCCGTGTGCAAAAAAAAAGGTTCAATCTATCAGTCAATTTCAACTTCTCACAGGAAAAAAAAAGATCTTGCAAATTTGGAATTGATTGATTGAACTTTTTAGTCCCACCCAGTCTACTGTTACCACCGCAGCCACGCCCACCCAATGGGCCACACCCCAATTGGCCACACCCAGCCAATGGGCCACACCTAGCCAATGGGCCACAGCCAGCCAATGGGCCACACCCACCCGGCACCCGACGATGCATAATTTGGGCACTCGGTCTCTAAAAGGTTCGCCATCACTGCGCTAGCTGTATGCTTTTAACTATATCCCAGCAACTTTAACAGCTGTGAGATTTCTTTTAAAAATAAAGTCAGATTTTCAATGGCAAACGTACATGTTGGCCATGCATAAATCTTCTTTAGAGGTTGCAGAGTTATGAAATTGCAATCCACGATATTTGTAATATGCACCCTTTATTCAAAATACAAATAGGCAGTGATTAATATTCCCACACGAACATGTCTGCTCATATATCGGATTCAGTCACTGGAAACTCTGTTTCCAGAAAAGGACCGTGTACTCAGTAAGTGTTCCAGTATTTTATGAGTCTCACTATGTAGAAAATCAAAGGTGAGAGATTCAAAGAAAAACGTTACAACAAAACTTTATTAACCCCCGACTTTCTCCTTTGTTCTCAGAAAAAGAATGTTCCATCAATATTCAATTTGTCAAAACAGGGTTTAATATATTAATAAAAATCTTATAGTGAGTTGTATATCTTTAAAAAAAATCCCTAAAAAATTAAAGTGCTCCAAAGATCAGATATTAAACTGCAAAAAAGAGTTTGGAGAGTTCAAAGCAACATATTAAAAATAATTTACAATAACAAGCTGAGTGGTTGCTATCTGGTTATAAAGACTATGTTGGGAGAAAAAAAGTGGAAGGAAGCCCATGATCAGACATACACAGGGGCAAGGTGAATTTACACTGCTTTGTGAGCCAATTCATCCTTCACTTAAAGGATACATGATGAGAAACAGTACTTAAATGCAGGTAGCCCTCACTCAATAACCACTCGTTCAGTGGTGCTGAACAAGGACTTATGACTAGTCCTCATGGTTATGGCCATTGCAGCATTCTTGTGGTCACATGATTACAATTTGGGTGCTTAGCAATCAACTCGCAGTTATGACATTGCAGGGTCCTACAGAATTTGCAACGTTCTCTGCCAGCTTCTGGTTAGCAAAGTCAATGCAGGAGGTTACAAATAGTGATTACATGACCACAGGATGCTGTGACAATGCAGGATTCACCTAATGATGGAAACTGGGACTGCTGGAACTGCTGTTGTAAGTTGGCATGGTCAACTGACATCACACCCTGTGACTGCATCGCTTAGTGATGGAGTTCCTGGTCCCAACTGTTGGTAAGTGAGGACTACCTGTACAGAGATCTTCATCCCGACAATAGCTGTGGAACTGAGTTTATTGGAGAAGAGTAAGCTTCCACTGAGTGTTTTTGTTGAGTTTGGGAGCAACAAAGACCTCTGGATCTAAGAGAAAGAAAAAGCAAGAGATAATCCTACAAATAAGATAAGCAAACAAACAAGCAAAAGGAACAGATATTACAGTATACTTATGTAAACATTCTGACAAAAAAAATTAGCAAAACCTCACAAATGAGATAAAAAGAAACGTACCACTGTGAAAATAGTCCTATGCTTTGTCTGCTACTTGAAATCAATGAAGAATAAACTAAAATTTTATTCCTTTGCTACCTAAAACAGCAAGCTCAATTCTGAGCTTTCCTAAATGGCATGCTTCATGGTACCAAATCTAGGGACTGGGTTCAAAACTCGAATGCTAGACCCTGGGCGAGGCGCATAAGTAAGCAAGGAAGGGTTTTGCTCAATTTCTAAAGTTCGCAATCTCCCTCCGTACTTCATAAAGTAATCTTTCTTGCAAGTGGGGGACAAGTTTTATTTTTTGATCAGTTTTTGGCAGCTGAGAATTACAAAAAGCCGGAATGATCAGCCCACAAGTGAGCCGTATTTGAAGAGCTGATGATAATATTTCATTTGTATGCTGCTCAGTCACTGCTGTGAAATAGAAAGTTCAATAAATAATTTAAATAAATTTGGTTTCCAATTCCATTTCATATTGTAAATGGGCAAAATCAACTTTTTTTCATGGTAAGTTAATATTAGGACAGTAACAGGTTCCATGCAACACACACGCACATTTAAATTGTAATTAATTTGTAAACTACATGATCTGTCTTACCGCGTACTATAGGAGCCATCACTTTCTGTTGTGTATAGGCAGCACTTATGCTATTAGCAGTGGAATTGGGACCCAGGATCTAAAATTGCAAGGAATTAGTAACATGTTGATTTATTTAGAATAACAATACCAGAAAACCATCATTTTCCCTATGGAACAAACAGGAGAATTATAACCTGATTTTGTTTCCCAACCCACTCTTGCACCTGCTTTGAATTTACAAGTAGTCCTTGATTCATGACGGCAATTGGGACCATGCTTAAAGTGATAGTCATATAAGGTGACTGTGTTGTTAATAACAAAAAACCCTGCGTCCCAGTAGCTGTCATTAATTAAATCCCATTGTTGTTAGGTGAGGCAACGTCTGGTTGACTTTCCACAACCAAAGTCAGTGAAGAAGCTGACAGGAAGTTGTAAGTCCCAGGTCAGTGGGCGGGTCAGTGGGGGAGGAAGCGAGAGGGTGTGTAGGGGAAGATCAATGAGGGTGCGCAAGAGTTCAAGGGAAGTGCAAGAGGTGTGGCATGGGTGGATGAGGGGTGTGCCAAGTGCCCGGATTGTGATCATATGACATAGAGATGCTGGGACAGGCAGAACCTCAAGCATCATTTGTTCAGCACCATCATAATTTTGAACGGTTGCTAAACAAATCAAGGACTACCTACCCTCATATATACATCATCTTCCTGGCAGTAACAGATTTCTTGACACAAACCCGTGAAATGGCATTCCCTTAAAAAGAAATTAGGTAAATAAAATTGCTATATACTGGGCTGTACAGCACATTATTGATAGCTGGGTCTTACCCTTAATAAATTCAACTCCCACAACAACCCATTATCAGGTACAGCCATGATTTTTTTTAAAAATAAAATGCAATGAGAGTAAAGAACCTAAACTGGTACCATATCTTCCCTAGTCCAGGGGTAGGCAACCTTGGCTCTTTTATGATTCGTGGACTTCAACTCCCAGAATTCCTGAGCCAGTATGGCTCACCTTGGAAACCTCTCCCTTTCCCCTCAGCATGGCTGGCTCAGGAATTCTGGGAGTTGAAGTCCATGAGTCATAAAAGAGCCAAGGTTGCCTACCCCTGCCCTAGGCCAAAGTAGTGGCATATGCAGTTGCACCATAAGCTCTTCCCATTTTGTACATGCATGCAATATCACAGTGCATATCCAGAGTAAAGCAGGCAACTTGATGCTGGTTTTGTCGTTTGCCTCCTCTTGACCTTCCCTCCCCCCCTCATGGATACACTCCTGGTGAATACTTTTGCTGCATCTGATTTTTCTTCAAATAAAGCGATCTCCTTAAGAACGCTTTTTTTTCAAAACGAAACAGTGTAAATACAGTGCGCCAGTGAGAGTACCAAGGGGGCACACACTGGAATTCATGTCTTACTGGGTTGGCTGGGATGTGCTGCAAGTCTGGGCTCCAGATTTCAAGCAGGGAGCTCTCCATCAAGTGAAGGGTATCCTCAAAGGCCTGTTGCAATTCCCGGGCTTGCTCATCATAGCTATACAGGACTAGGTGCCTTAAAATACTGTGTATCTCACCTTGGGGAGAAAAAAAGATCTCACTCTAATAAGTTTAAAATGCATTTTAAAAGGGTACACAAAGAAAATAAACCTCTTTCTTCCATGCCCTCTAGGTTGAAAATAATGACACACACCCCCTTTCAGGGATATAGGCATAAGCTGTATCTATCCGGTCAAACTCACTGATTTCAGAACAACAGTCCTGGAGATTGCTGTAGGGCTTGGTTCCTCTAGAGACATTCTGGAAAGTGTATTTAGAAATGTCCTACATTCTAAAAATAACACTATCGGCTGACAGGGCTAATAAGTTAGAAAGTTCCAGCATTCTATCCAGTGGTTCCAGAGTTCTTGAGATGAATGGGAAGCAAACTATATATGAGCATGGTGCTCACCTCCAGCATTATCTGAAGACATTGTCCATGGTCATGTGGCCCGCCTGGCTATACGCCAAAGGCGCATGGAATGCTGTTACCTTCCAACCGAAGTGGTTATCTATTTATCTACTCGCATTTACTTGCTTTAGAGTTGCTAGGTGGGCAGGAGCTGGGACAATGAATGGGAGCTCACCCTGTTGCGCAGCGTTCAGGCCTTGAACACAGGCTGTCAAGTCTTCCAGCTGACAAGCTCAGTGTCTTTAACTGCTAAGCCAACGCGCCCCTGTGCACCATTTCTCTTATGCTATTCTGCCATCAAAGTAGTGATTACAGGCCTGATTATATTCAGGAACGAGGACAAGTAAAAGAGAACCAAAGTGCAATAAAAGACAAGAGAGTGAGAACTATCATTATGTTTTATCTCCTCAGCACTGTTTTTTTTAAAAAATAGCTCATTTGCAGCCATTTTTTAAAGATTAATCTGTAATAATAATAATAATAATAATAATAATAATAATAATAATAATAAAGTTGGAAGGGACCTTGGAGGTCATCTAGTCCAACCCCCTGCTCAGGCAGGAAACCCTATATCATTTCAGACAATGGCTGTCCAGTTTCTTCTTAAAAACTTCCAGTGTTGGAACATTCACCGCTTCTGGAGGTAGGTAGTTCCACTGGTTAATTGTTCTAACTGTCAGGAAATTTCTCCTTAGTTCTAGGTTGCTTCTCTCCTTGATCGGTTTCCATCCGTTCTTGTCCTGCCTTCAGGTGCTTTGGAGAATAGCTTGACTCCCTCTTCTTTGTGGCAGCCCCTGAGATATTGGAGCACTGCTAACATGTCCCCCCTCATCCTTCTCTTCGTTAAACTAGACATACCCAATTCCAGCAACCGTTCCTCATGTGTTTTTGCCTCCAGTCCCCTAATCATTATTTAAGACTACTATCATACCAGAAAATTCTAAAAGTGAGAAGAAAATGAGAGCCAGTTTGGAGTAATGGTGAAGAATTCATAGGAGACTGTAAATTCTAGTCCCACCTTAAGCGTGAAAGCCATCTGGGTTGTTGTTGTGGGGAAAATAGGAGGAGGAAGGAATAGTAGGTATGTTCACCACCCTGAGTTACTTATAAAGTAATAAGGTGGTATAAAAATCTAATAAACAAGCAAATAAGTAAATAAATTAGCATTAACAATTAAGTATTCACAAATTGTTATCCCATTTACAAACTTGGTTTAGATATGTGGATTTGGTAATTAGGCTCATCTGGTGAGGAAGGCAGCCTTTTGTGCAACTCCCTATTACCCCAAGACTGGCAAAGATCAACATTTGGAATCTCTCTAGACATGACCATCAGGCCCTGATTTTGGACATCTCCATCAGTTCTTTTCCTGATCTCCTTTAGGGCTGTTTTTCTGAGCCAGGTCCAAAATTTGAAGAGCCAACCTTTGCAACTAACCTTTCAAATTGTCAATATTCCGAACTATTTCCCCTAAAGCCTCCAAAAGTGCAACATCTTCTAAGGGACTTCCTTCCTTCAGACTGTGTTTCTTGCGTTCTGCCTTGCGACGGTTCTTTGAGGAACGCCTACAATAGAACAAACAGCATCTGCAAAATGAGCTGACCAGGTAGCAGTGGAGAAATGTAGAGAGAGACTAAAGGGATGGGGGGAAGGACAGTTTGTAAACATTTGATCTGGTAAGTATTTTTGCACTTGCACATGGGTTAAATTGGATGATGGAAGTCTCATCCTAAAATGGTACGCCTGGTTTGTATTACTTCAGACTGCAGATGGAATTTATAGGACAAGATGAGCGCCTTAAGCTAGCTCTGCTCCCTCCAAATGCAAACCCTTTCCTTTCCTGAAAATGGAAAAGTTGCACATCAGGAGAAGGATAAAAACCTTTTCTCCTAGTATGCTTGTTTTCTATGGGCAGCAAGTTTTGATTCTGGATTTATTTTTTTTTTATTAAAAGTTTTAAATAATTTTCCATACAATATCCCACTTCCCTCCCTCCCACCCCTCCCCCCTTCACTTCCCAGAGCTGGTTACAGGTTTATAAAAACAAAATCATAAATTAAATAACATTACCCAGATATACTACAATCAAATTCTGGATTTTTATAAAGGGAAAATAAAGGAGATTCAAACTGAATACATATGTAGTCACAAAGAAGCAGATTTACACTGTGCAGATAAGCAGAACATCATTTGAAGTGGGTGCATTCACATTCAAAAAAATAAGCTACTTTAATGAAGTGAAGAAATGCCTGCTCACATCCTCATATATATGAATTCACCTCGTTCAAAGAGCCTTGTTTACAATGTCAAGAACACTTAGCTCTGAGTGTAAAGTTTGGAATGAAATTTATCCATTTTCCTTCTTGTTTCACTATTAACTGCGATTATTGCCAGAGACTGAAGCATTTTTATATCTTTCTCTTTTGGGGGGAAATGTAATCTCTGGTTCCAATTAATGGCAACAGCATCAACAAAGGAATTATTTTTATCCCTGTCTCTTCGTTATCTCTCTGTACACCCATGATCTGAGAACTGGAGGCATGTCATTAGCCGTACACTTCAACACCTCTTCATATATGGTCAGCCTTTATCATAGATTCAGCAAAAAGATTTCATGCGTATAGATGGCATATTCTCTTACGACATTATACTGAATTCCTAAAGGAGATTATTTTTTAAAATGTGAAATTTTCTCTCTCCAACTCTTACCAACTCAAAATTCTAAAATTGTTTTTCTTGCAGGTGAAAATGTTTAATGTTAATGATTAATGTTGCGGGCCTCTAAGGGGCCAAGAGAAGTTGCTTTGCAGCCTGTTTGGTCATCAATCTCCCAGTGGAGTCCAGGTAGGAAAGGGAGATCTAAGAAAGGCAGTCTTTATATCTGGAGACCAATGAAATTCCAACATTTTCCACTTGGGACATGAATGGCAGTCAAACTATTGTACACCAAAGCTAAGATAAGGCAAAGTAACATACGCAGATATTCTTGAATTACTGTGAGTATATTTGGAACTTGTGTCACTGGCTGTCACCAAACTGCTGGTATCAGAAAAGAGATCCGATTCAGGACAATTTGACGCTTCGTGATCTGCAAAAATGAGTGATTTTGATCAATAAAGGGGGGAAAAAAACATGCACATCTTATCCGCTAAATAAATTCCCCTCTCACTACTTCATTTCAACAGCACTTTTTTTGACTGTTTCAGAAACATTCTGCAATGTTTCAGGTGCATCCAAGGAAGGTGAAACCAAGGGAAAAGGTAAGACTAGACCTAGGGTCCCTGATGTGAAGTGATCCCTGATGTGGAATGTTCAGAATTGCAATCTGAACTTTGATCTCTTAGTTAATAAGATGCATGAATGAATGAATGAATGAATGAATGAATGAATGAATGAATGAATGAATGAATGAATGAGTTCTATCTAGTCCAGCATCTTATTCCTCTGGATGTATGGCAGATATTCCTGACAACTTTAGTTCAAATACTTTGTTGAGTGATTTGAGTGATTTAAAACACTTCTTCCTCAATTTGTTTCCATCTAGGCCAGGGATAGACAACCTTGACTTTTTTTATGACCTGTGGACTTCAACTCCCAGAATTCCTGAGCCAGCCATGCTGAGGGGAAAGGGAGAGGTTTCCAAGCTGAGCCATGCTGGCTCAGGAATTCTGGGAGTTGAAGTCCACGAGTCATAAAAGAGCCAAGGTTGCCTACCCCTGATCTAGGCTAAACTGCCATTGTATGAGATCAGTTGCCAACTGATTCACGGCTATCTCCTGAATGTTTAAATCAGTGGTCTTACCATTGCTTTCCCAGCCTCCCCACAATCTCACTGGTGTAGCACTTCATAACTAGTAGAAACCAAAAATGTAAAGTTCTATTATTTTGCTGAAGTAGTCTCTGAAGTTCCTGCTCTTATCTTAAGGCACTAACAAGGAGCTTTCTATGAATTAGTGTCACAAAACACAATTCCATTGAAATACATTACCTAGAAGCTCATTCTGGGCTTGCTGCTTAAGCTCTCGAACCACGGAAAGGCGCTTGCGATGGCGGGAAAATTCTGCTTTCTGTGTTTCCAAGAACGCCAAATGATTTTTTTGAGCTAGAGAGGCGATCACAGTAAAAGGAAAATTATACATCTGCAGCTGGAGCAGACACCTTAAAAACTTTGATTTGGCAATGAACAATGAAAAAAAAAAAATCAAGATCAAGATTAGATGTTCTTTGTGCCCAGAGACAAAATTCTGCAATATCCCTTTATATGTCCTTATCTCAGACCAACATGCTTCTCCCTTCACCTAATTTGAATCTCATTAAACTCATACTTCCACGCACGTATCAGCGCTCAGGAAGTCAGGTTTCAGCCTTACCTTCCAACAGAGATGGCCTGAAGTTGGTCTCTAGAATATCAGTCCTGTTATATTTGTAAATCTGAAATGGAAAACAAAACAATAAACCTCTCTGACAAAACAAAACACAACACTTTCCAACAGATAACGGAAAGAATTCAACAGTTTCAGGAATCTTACTATTCTCAAGGCTTCATCCCAGGCAGTTCCTTCTAAAAGAAGCAGGATGGCCTCTTCATAGTCCTGGAAGAGGGTAAATCAAATATTTATGGCCATTTTGCTAACTAATCAAATGTTTCTCTCTCTCGAATCCTGCTAGCAGAAAAGAAAAAGTAGCATTCTGTAGTATTCCTAATACACAGTGAGTACTCTGCTTGACCTCCTAGTATTCATACGTTTAAGAGCAGGTTCATATGTATACATCAACATTCATGAAATGGGACATGTTTGAAGTAAATGTACTTGAACCTGATGATTTCATGTAAACCATATGAACTGTGTCGGGATGGTCTAGACTGCAGGGGTAGGCAACCTTGGCTCTTTTATGACTCATGGACTTCAACTCCCAGAATTCCTGAGCCAGCCATGCTGGCTCAGGAATTCTGGGAGTTGAAGTCCACGAGTCATAAAAGAGCCAAGGTTGCCTACCCCTGCTTCTAGAGTCAATGCTAATTAAGTGTATATGATACTGAGTTTCCACATTTGAGTATCTATAGGGAGAGGTCTCCTGCACTGTCATGGGATGTACCCAAGGTGCCTATTGCCATTGGTATTATCTTTGATTTCTTTTGCCACAGTCGTTCTATTTCTATTTGGGGCTCTTCATACTTTGTAATTTTCTCCTGTAGCGTTATCACTACATTGCAGGTAATATTCTGCATCAATGAACAACTAGAGCAGATATAACTTCATGTTCCAAATGCGTCTATCTTTCCACGTCAACTCAGCCATAGTGCTATTCAAGAGCCTCGGATGAGGTATGCCTCTAATTAAATCTATTTCTAGCCATACATGCCTGAACCAGCTCTTGTTTTTCTCTTATCTGGTATCCTTCACAGGACTTTGAGATATCGAGCTAATTTTATGAGGTGGGTTAAATCTTTAGGATAGCAACTAACAATACTTTAGCAATACTTATATTGCCAGTCATTTACTGATAGCTTTGTCACATAAACAGATGTGGCATGGATGAAGAGGTTTTCATAATAAATTTGGTGCCATTAAGCAACAGGGTTCAACACTCTGAAGTGTATACATTTGGCTGTAGCTAGAAGAGGACATGGGGGTCCTACACAATAGGAAACTTGTCCAGAGACATGGTAGACAAATCATGGTGTTTACAAACAGAAGACACAGCTGCAGGTGTTTTGATTTACATCTAATTGTTGGGGGAAGAAGCAACCCGCTGCTGCTCACTGTTCACTTTCTATTTTCAAATCCAGGCTAAAGATACAAGGGAAAATGGGATTCTGGAAATAATGACAGAAAAATAGGACTCTAGAAATAATGTCACAGATGCAAATACTACGATTGACATAGCCATGTCAAATGTTGGGCCACAAGTACAGAATGACAGCACTTGGGTGGTGATGTCATCATTCTGGCATCATTGTGGTTTGCTATATATATATAGAGAGAGACGCATGGATGGAAAACCCCAGATAAAAAAGCGGATCAGAAACAGAACAAATGAAAGGGAGTAAAATAGGAACTATACCTTGGCATATTGTTCCAGAAGAACTGCTGCATCGACATATTTTCTCTTTTCAGTAAGTCTTCCTGAAAGAAGGAAAGTATTCAGGAGAGAGAAAGCAAGATTTTTAAAAGGCTATTTTTTCCTCTCCTAAAAGAGAAGCAAAGACGTGGTGCTTCTATAGCAGTGATGGCGAACCTTTTAGAGACCGAGTGCCCAAACTGCAACCCAAAACCCACTTATGCATCGTCGAGTGCCGGGTGGGTGTGGCCCATTGGGTGGGCGTGGCTGCGGTGGTAACAGCAGACTGGGTGGGCCTAAAAAGTTCAATCAATCAATTCCAAATTTGCAAGATCTTTTTTTTTCCTGTGAGAAGTTGAAATTGACTGATTGGTCGAACCTTTTTTTTTTGTACACGGCAACGGAGGCCTAAAGTGAAAAGGTTTTATAAAACCCAGCTGAAGGCCTAGGACTGAGGCGACGGTGCGCGTGCCCACAGAGAGGGCTCTGAGTGCCGCCTCTGGCACCCGTGCCATAGGTTCGCCACCACTGTTCTATAGTATTTCAAGTTGGTAAAAGCCTCTGAAACAAAGGTAGCTTCTCAATCACTCGTCCCTATTCTTATACTTTGGCAACAGGTACCCGAAAGGGTATCACTCTACCTCAGCTATACAGTCCCAGGGAGAGAGCTGGTTCAAAGAGTTGCTGAGGCTTAGAGATGGTGGCTTACATCAGCTGAAGAGAGCGTGCATCTTCTCTCTCAACACCTGAGCCCCATGTCATACTTGGCTAGTGCTAAAAAAACATCTTCAGAAGTCAGGCAAGGTTGCTGTTTGGGAAGGACCAAACAAAAAGTAGTTTTCTGCTATAATTTCCAAGCTTTCAGTCACAGGTGGAGATTAATGGGCTCCCGTGGACTCCCTGGGAGGCTTTCCTCAAGGTCACTCATACCCTAGTGCAGGGCTTTTCAACCTTTTCACCCATTGTACCACTTTTAGGATATGGCAACATCCGAGTACCACCAGTCGCCTAGCAAGGCGTCAAAAACTTGATGACCAAAAAAAGAGGAAAAAAGTGATAAAGTACAGGTAGTCCTCAACTTACAACAGTTCGCTTAGTGACTCTTAGAAGTTACAATGGCACTGAAAAAAGTGCCCCCCAAGCCACAGCCGAGCAAGACACCTGCCTGCCTGCCTGCCCGGCGGCGCTCTTCCTCCTGTCCGAGGTTTTCATTGTTGTGAGCATTTCTGTTGAGGATTGGCAGCGGGGGTGGGGTGGGGGGTGTTTGGTTTTTATTCCCTCATCTGCTGGGTGGTTGCAGCAGGTTTTGGTCACTTCACATGACCCTGGGACACTGTGACCGTCATAAATAAATATGAATCAGTTGCCAAGCGTCTGAATGTAAATCACAAGACCCTGGAGATGCTGCAACATCGGCGCTTCTTCTGGGCTCAGCAGAAGCATCAGGATCAGTGCTGCTTTCCAGCTGATTGGTAGTTCTTAAGGGCTCACCAGAAGCACCAGGATCAGCACCAAGCTCCAGGTGGAGCCTGTCGCTGATCCTGGCACTTCCACTGAGCCCTGCAGCTCCAGCCATCTCTCGCTCAGGCTTGTGCGGTGCTGCCACCGGTTCAGCTCATTCCCCTCCCCTGCTACCACTTTTCTAGGATGGTCGCGTACCACCTGTCAGGTGCCAATGTACCACAGGTGGTACCCGTACCACTGGTTGAAAAGCCCTGCCCTAGTGATCTCTAGATTGGACTTCTGCCACAAACTCTACCTAGGGCTGCCACCGAAATGCATTCAGAAACTTCAGCAAGTACAGGGAGTTCTCAACTTACGACCACAACTGAGCCCAAAATTTATGTTACTAAGTGAGAAATGTGCTAAGTGAGTTTTATCCCAGTTTAGGACTTTTCTTGCCACAGTTGTTAAGTGCATCACTGCAATCGTTCAGTTAGTAACCTGGTTGCTAAGTGAATCTAGCTTCCCCATTGACTTGGCGTGTCAGAAGGCTGCAAGAGGCGGTCACATGACTCCGGGATATGCTGCAACTGTCATAAATATGAACCAGTTGTCAAGCGTCCGAAAGTAAATCACGTGATCGTGGGGATGCTACAATGGTCACCAAGTGTGAAAAATGGTCATAAGTCACTTTTTTCAGTGGCATTGTAACTTCAAACGGTCACTAAAAGAACTGCTGGAAGTCGAGATCTACCTGTATAGTGACACAGGCAGTTAGTGGGTCTTGTATTTTAGCATGTGACGCCATTGTTGTGTGGGTTGCATGGCGACCGGTATGCTTCCAGGTGCAATTCAAGGTCCTAGTAGTCACCTTTAAAGCCCTCCATGGCTCGAAACCGGGTTACTTATGGGCAGGACTTTTTTTTCTCATAGAACACCCAGAACGGAGTTCTGGCACCTTTTTTGGATGGAACCTTGTAGGGTAGGCAAGGCGAGTTGTATGATGTGTGTGAGTTCCGGCACCTTTTTTTTTTTTTTTTTAGAAAAAAAAGCACTGCTTATGGGACCATCTTTCTCCGGCTGTTTCTACCTGTCCTATCTGGTCAGGCAAGAGAGGGCAGGGAATGCCAGTTATCAGGCCCCAGGAAAAGACACTTTTCTGTCTTGGCATCCGCTCATTGGAATATCGTCCCTTTGGAGATCAGACTGGGCCATCCCTGTAGGCCTTGCACAAGAAAACCTGGCTCTGTGGTCAAGCCTGAGGCCCTGGGTGTGTAATGAGCCCCGTCTCCTGGTTGTTTTGACTGCCATTGTGTTTTTTTTTTATAACTCCTTGTCTGCTATATTTTTGTTTTCGCATATGCTTTTATCATTTTTAGCACCGTTAGCTGCCCTGAGTCATATACTGAGTCATATATAAACCTATGAGCGGCCATATAAAGCCATATAAATCTATGAATAAATAAATAAATAAGACATGACAGGTAAGATGCCTTTGGCTACGTCACAGTTTGAATGGGTTTTTCTGTGTTGATCGATATACAAGCAAAATTAACTTCGTGGAACTAATTGCAAGTTTAGCAGTGGGTTCATCTGTTTGCAGATATTTATCTTTGTTTTCCAGGCCTCCCCAATTCCCCAGAGTTCCTCAGAGTACATTCCCCTCTTTTTCTTCCTCTGGTTCTTAAATGATTCTGCCATGCACGTCAATTGTACTATCTATTGAGAATGAACAGCATTTTTAACCACCACCTTCATGCTTTTGGAAAGGAAAATAAACTGTAAAAAGATAATACAAATAAAAAGATGGGGAATACCAAATTTGGAAAGGAGAGAGAGAGGTTTAGGATAACATGGATGCTCACCTGCCATACTCCTTGCCAGGCTGGCCAGCTTGTCTTCAGTGTAACAAAGTTCAGCAGCTGCACAAAGGGCCTGCTGCCAGTTGCCACTGATCAAAAAAGCATCCAGAGCTTTCTCAAAGGCACCACATCGGAAGAAGATCAGCCCAGCTTGTCCGGCGAGATGCTTCTGGATTAAATATTCTCCATAGGCATAGCTGATGGTCTGCAAAATATAGTTACAGGGAAATGGTCCTGGGCCTTGTCTCAGATCAAAGAGCTGATTGTTCTTGGCTGTTTTTCTAGACCAGGGCTTTTCAACCTTTTCACCCATTGTACCACTTTTAGGATATGGCAATATCCGAGTACCACTAGTCGCCTAGCAAGGTGTCAAAAACTTGATGACCACAAAAAAAAGGGAAAAAGTGATAAAGCGCAGGTGGTCCTCGACTTACAACAGTTCGCTTAGTGACTGTTTGACGTTACAATGGCACTGAAAAAGTGCCCCCCAAGCCACAGCCGAGCAAGACGCCTGCCTGCCCGTCCGGCCACGCTTTTCCTCCTGTCCGAGGTTTTCATTGTTGTGGATTGGCAGCGGGGGTGGGGCGGGGGGGTGTTTGGTTTTTATTCCCCATCTGCTGGGTGGTTGCAGCAGGTTTTGGTCACTTCACATGACCCTGGGACACTGACCGTCATAAATATGAATCAGTTGCCAAGCATCTGAATGTAAATCACAAGACCCTGGAGATGCTGCAACATTCCAGCTGATCGGTGCTTCTTCTGGGCTCAGCAGAAGCGCCAGGATCAGTGCCGAGCTCCAGCTGGAGCCTGGCGCTGATCCTGGTGCTTCCGCTGAGCCCTGACAGCCCTGCAGCTCCAGCCATCTCTTGCTCAGGCTTGTGCGGTGCTGCCACCGGTTCAGCTCACTCCCCTCCCCTGCTACCACTTTTCTAGGATGGTCGCATACCACCTGCCAGGTGCCAATGTACCACAGGTGGTACCCGTACCACTGGTTGAAAAGCCCTGTTCTAGACAATGGGCAGATGTGTAAGTGGAATTGTAAAGTGAGCGTTCTGTTACTCATCTGCCAAAGGAGCTGCACAGGCTATCTACCCTCTGTGTAGGCGAGATTGGGAAGCGTCTGAAGGTGTGCCAGAGCTATATTTTTGCATTTTGCTAGTCCTTCCACTGCACATTCGGGGGAAGACTGATGCAACACTATGCATGGAAAAACTATCAGAGGATTCATTTTGCTTTACGAAACCTTTTAATGAGGAATCCCTGGCAGATTTCGAAGGGAACCCTTTTGCCGATCAGATTTCTTCTCTTATCCGAAAGGCAATAGATCGCATTTAAAAGCTTACATGAACCTGAAATCACAAACCAAACTTTATGTAAGAGGAATGTCTAGGCCCTAGGGAAAGTACTCTGGGTTTGATAAACAAAGGAAATATTCAGAGAAAGATACCTGCCAATGTGCAGCGTGTATTTTATGACTCGAATGCAAGCAGCCTGCTCTCATCGGTAAAGGACAGCAAATAAAGATGGATGGAAAAGTATTTGTGTACCTTGTATTCTTGTGTGCCTGGCAAATAGAGCTTGAGGGCTTCGTTATACAAATTCTGGTCAACCACCAAATTGAGGAGCTCTGGAAAATGTTCTGAGCCTGAGAAAAACAACAGACATTTTCTTCTGACACTGAAGAGGCAAAGCTTTTCATAGGTCTGTGGGACCCAGTTTGGGTTCACTGGGATGACCGTTTTATTTGAAACTGCAACTTGTAAGTTGCCCAAATCCAGGAAACAGCTTCAACGGTTTGCACTCCGAATCGTGTCGTACATACTTTAAATCTTTTCGTTTTCTTTTTTCAAATCTGGTTGACTGCGTAGTACAAATATAGCAGACCTGTGGTTTTTGAAGGCTCAAATTACTTGCATCTCCCTTGGCAACCACTTATCCATTAAACTCCCCCCCCCCCAGATCTTTTAAACAAAGAAGAAGCTAGAAGCAACTGGGGGAGCTGACTCATCTTGTAATTCGTGGGGTTTTATGTTCTACATCTCCCCGGCAACCATTTTTTTAATGCAGGAGTCCCCGACAGGGATCCATCCTCAATATTCCAAACATACCTATTGGCCTGAAAATATCTCCTCCCTCTTTACTAATTCTCTCCTCACAGTTTCCAGTGAGCTGATTCAAAACCTTCCCTAAAGCAGCGATGGGCAGCATACATGCTCTTCCATGGGTTCAGAGCCTTTCCTCGGTGACTGCCCTATCACGTTTACAAAAAAGGTTGACCACCAGCATTTTCAGTCATTTCCAAGCAGTATTATAATGCTTAAAAAAAAGTGTTGCTTATTCATGACTTTCTGTCTGGGGGGGGAGTGTCACATTTCCAATGTACCTACCACATTTACTAAGGTGGTAGAGAGCCTTCAGATATCGCTTCAAATATTTGTCTATTGAATATCGCTGATAATTGATTTCCATTTTCTTAAGTTTGTTTAAAAACGGAAGATATTCCTTAGGATCCTGCAAATAAATAAATAAAAATGACCGGTATTAGGCCTGAATTGCCAGAGTAGTTAAAAAACATTGCAATAGCATGCTTATCTTCGCATCAAGGGAGGGGGGGCACCAAACTCTAATTTCTGCTATTTGTTACAAACACATTTGACGTTGTTTTCTGAACCATTTCTCTCGTTCTTCATTTTGCTCGTTGGCACAGGTAGTCCTCACTTACGACCACAAATGAGCCCAACATTTCTGTCGTTAAGTGAGACATTTAAGTGAATGTTGCCCCATTTTATGACTTTTCTTGCCTCAGTTGTTAAGTGAATCGCTGCAGTTGAAAAGTTAACAACCCTGTTGTTAGGTGAATTCGGCTCCCCCATTGACTTTGTTTGTCAGGAAGTTGCAAAAGGGGATCACGTGACCCTGGGATGAACCAGTTGCCAAGCATCTGAATTTTGGTCACGTGATCATGGGGAGACTGGAAAGGCCCTAACTGAAAAACAGTCATGTCACTTTTTTCAGTGCTGTTGTAACTTTGAACGGTCACTAAATGAACCACTGTAAGTCGAGGACTACCTGTAATTTTTTCTATTAGCTATGAAATCATATATGGTTTGTTGATGACACCACACTGGTACTTTTGATATTATGGAAACCACAAATGTGCTTTCTCTCTCTCTCTCTCTTTGCCTCTCATATGCACATTCAGCCAGAAGAATGAGCCATTGCTGACAATCTAATTAAATAGCCAAATGGCCAATAAAATGGAATAATGTGGCTGAGCAACAGAACAAGCAATCCTGAAAAACAGGTAATTTTTTAAGACTTGGACTTAATGTACAAGTTTCTGTATTTTATAAATGCTGAAGAGATTGAGTGGCGATGGTGGTGGTGGCAGTTCTTGAATGCCTTTCACAATTTTTCTCATAACATAGCTAGATCAAGATCTATGGATTCGGAATAGGATCCAATCCTACCTTCTGAGACTTCTCAGCAACCATGATGACTAAATCAAAGTCATATGTCCCCAGTGAATAATCATACAGTTCACTGACATCCACCAGATACAGCAGGTATTTCAATGCTTCTTCTACTCTGACAGATTCAATTGTTTCTGACGTCTGTCCTGTTAAGATTAATTTTAATTAAAAGCCAGGCATTGCTTCCATGTACCATATGGGTTCAGTGTTCAAGAATTCAATGCTGAAAAAGCAAAACCTTACCCAGAAAAAACAGAGCAAACTCTAACTTTGGGCAAAAGAGCAATAGGCAATGCAGAGGTTACTTCTCCGATAAATATATTGAAATGCTTTCTCCTTTTGTAGTGATTACATCCTTGAATCAGAACTGCCAGTTATCAATTCCTGCTATTTTTTCCTATCCTCTTCCATATAGGGTTTGTAGGGAATGCCTTTAACCTGGCAGATATCTTGTGTGGAAGGAAGTGAAAACCAAGTTTCAATTTCTACTCTACAGTAAAAACAGCATCCTAGGAGATACTTTGGACTTCATCGGTACCTTGCTTTGAGTGACTGGGCATTGAATGAACCAAAGAAAAATAAGGTCATCTCCATTTTAGCATCTTCCAGAATTACTGAACACTCTTGTGCCAAAGTCACAGTAAAGGTATTAAATCATTTCAGTGATGGCTTGATGATCCTATGAAGACATTCTAACTCAGTAGTGGGAAACTGGTCTAAGCTCTGTTGCTTTAGCTTGATGATGTTGCCTTGTGTCAAAAATCTGAATGGCCACACTGGCCTTTGAAATGATGTTCACCTTTTCAGTGAGCAGATCCACAACAGCAATATGTGTAAGGAGGTGCATAAGAGGGCAATTTGCTCTTTACTTGTCTGACAGGCAATCTTACCCCTTCATCAGAATTATGGATAGTCAATAATACCATTACTTGGAGAATCCCGACCACTTATCACTGGAGCCCTGAAGAAATTTTTTCCCTCTCTACTCTATTCCCATTCCACCATACCTCTCCCTTGTCAGTCAATCTGGAATTCTGACTTTTGGCAATACTTTAGATTTACAGTATATATGAAGATGTGTGTTATCTGTCCATCTGTCTACTTTTTAGCAGATTTTTTAAAATATATACTGCTCAAAAAAATAAAGGGAACATTTTACCATGGAACTGAAGGAGTTTGCGTTCCCTTTATTTTTGTGAGCAGTATACACACACACACACACACACACACACATGGGCAACTCAGAAATAAACCTCCGTTTGGTCATCAATAACAGACACTTGCAGATACAGAACTTTTATTATACACATTAGAAAACTACAACATTACATTACTTTTTGACATAATCGCCATTCAAATTGAGAAAATTGTCATAACGTTTTATAAAGTTTGAAATTCTTTAGTAGTAGTCGCTCAGTGCCAATTCTGGGATATGGGGGGGGGGGTGATCAAAAATATCCCAACGGAACTGCTTCAAAAGTTCTTGAGTGCATCTAGCGGTGTGCGGGCAAGTATTGTGAACCAACACAACACCGGAAGTCAGCATGCCTTGACGCTTGTTATGGATGGCTCGTCTGAGTTTTCTTAACGTTTCACAGTAGACTTCTGAATTGATGGTCGAACCACGCTCCATTAACTTCACTTGCAATACTCCTTTGGCATCTTCACATTTGGCGGGATTTTCTATGGCACCACTTCTGGTGTGGGGTTGGTTCATGATAATGCTCGCCCGTAGAACGGTAGATGCACCCAATAACTTCTGAAGCAGTTCCGTTGGGATGTTTTTCATCACTACCCCCCCATAGCCCAGATTTGGTGCTGAACGACTACTACTAAGGAATTTGAAAGACGTTATGACAAGTGCCTCAATTTGAATGGCGATTATGTCGAAAAGTAATGTAATGTTGTAGTTTTCTAATGTGTATAATAAAAGTTCTGTATCTGCGAGTGTCTGTCATTGATAACCAAATGGAGGTTTATTTCCGAATTGCCTTCGTTCATCTTTATTCTCTATGCAATATAGATTTATGTCACTCAGTAATTTGATAATGTTTGTAAACCATAGTTCAAAGAATAAAATAGAAAAGCATAAAGCTACACATTGTATATTTAGTGTGTGTGTGTGTGTACTGGCTTATTAATCTGCCTTGCTTGAGTAGAATAAATCACAATATTAATTTGGCTGTCATTTGAATCTCCATTCCTGATGTTTACTTACTCACATACAACAAAATTGAAATTGGGGAGAAGGTATGCTCTAGCACAGTGGTTCTCAACCTGTGGGTCGGGACCCCATTTGGGGTCGATCGACCATTTCACGGGGGTCGCCAAGCAAGGCTGTCCGCCATTTTTTTGTCCATTTTTTTCCCCTTTTCCGGCAGGTGCCTTACCTCCCTTGGGCTGGGCCAGCTGGTGGTCGGCCTGCTCCGTCTCTGCCGCTTGCCAGCTACGCCTCGGCCAGCGCAGGGGGCGGAACAACGCATGCACGGCGCTCCCGGGCAGGGAAAGTCCTCAACTTACGACTGGTTGGGTAGTCCTCGACTTATGACCGGTTTAGTCCTCGACTTACGACCGGTTTAGTCCTCGACTTACGACCGGTTGGGGTCATGGCATTAAAAAGGTTGAGAACCACTGCTCTAGCACACTGAATTATTTGAATTATGATTTAAGTAGTCATAAGAGTTCTGTTCAACTAAACAATCTAATACTGCACCTTGAAGCTGACGAATTCTATGCAGGGCTGTTTCCAGTTCTGGAGGACTCTTTTTGACATGAGAAGTCAGTATGGCTAAGCAGTACCTAAGGAGTCCAGAAAGAAAAAGAAAGAGTTAAAATGGGGAACTTGAGGGTTTGGGATTTTTTTTTTAAAAAAATTCTCTCATGACAATTCTGACTGATTTAGGATTGCTACTGAATTCTATTGGAAGTCAATCCAGAAATGTTTAAAAATGGCTATTTGATTTAGAGACCAATAAAACAAACAGAATTTTGCAGGACCATCATTGAGCTATTAACCTGGAAAAAAGGCCTCGTTTTCTTTTTCCAAACCTACTTTCCATTCTGAACAGGCATTGGCTTGCATCAATGTGTGCGATCCTAGACAGCCAGTAACTTGGCCCCACAAGATTGTAAACTTTTAAAGGAAGTTTGTTATTTAATTGTATTAATTGTATTACATATAAGTTATTTGTAAATAACAAATAAGTTTGTTATTTAATTGTATTAATTGTATTACATATTTTGTATGCGACCCAAGACAATTCCTCTTCGCTCAATGCGGCCCAGGCAAGCCAAAAGGTTAGACACTTATGCTGTTCACATTTAATCACTAAGCGAGGTAACATCATCAGTGTATGGAAGAGCGGCGTTTGCTGCCTGTGCATGTATAGGAGTTTGCCCTTCAACACCACCACCACCACCACCACCACTAATAATAATAATAAAGTTGGAAAGGACCTTGGAGGTCATCTAGTCCAACCCCCTGCTCAGGCAGGAAACCCTATACCATTTCGGACAAATGGCTGTCCAGTCTTTTCTTAAAAATTTCCAGTGTTGGAGCATTCACCGCTTCTGGAGGCAGGTTGTTCCACTGGTTAATTGTTTTAACTGTCAGGAAGTTTCTCCTTAGTTCTAGGTTGCTTCTCTCCTTGATTAGTTTCCACCTGTTGCTTCTTGTCCTGCCTTCAGGCACTTTGGAAAATAGCTTGACTCCTCTTCTTTGTGGCAGCCCGAGATACTGGAACACTGCTATCATGTCCCCCCTCGTCCTTCTCTTCATTAAACTAGACATACCCAATTTCCTCAGCCGTTCCTTATATGTTTAAGCCTCCAGTCCCCTAATCATCTTTGTTGCTCTTCTCTGTACTCTTTCTAGAGTCTCAACATCTTTTTTACATCGTGGTGACCAAAACTGGATGCAGTATTCCAATTCCAGTATTCTTTAATGGTTCATTGACTAGTACTATCTTTTGTTTATCTGCCGCCGTTTCCTGCTTATTTGAATGTTGACTGCTAGGGATGAGGTGCTCTGGGCTGTCTTCCTTGGAGTTTTGGTTACATCTTTAAATGGCATGTAGATGGAGTTCATCTCTATACATCTGTTGGTGGCTGATGGTTAGAATGCCAAATTTCCAGGAACTTCTTAGCAGTTTTGAATTTGACTTGATTGAAACTGTCCACAATTTCCCAGTTGAAAATGTGGTTGAATTATCTATGTGTTGAAAATTGGAGAACTATTTTAAAAGTCTGGCACAATAGCATATATGAATGCAGCATGTCTTGATAGACAGAAAAGAGACACAATACCCTTCCTACTCTTTAAGTCAGAAGTACCATTCTCTCTTTTTCAATTGGTGAAGGTCCATCACCTGTAAAGAGTGAGGAAAGAGAGATATGTCTTCCCTTTTCATAACTCTTGCACTTGAGCTGCTTTCTGAAGGAGGACCATCATTAAGACTTTCCCTAAATGTGGGGCTGCATCCTGGGCTTTGTTACCACTTGTTAAAAATGTGATAGTGTACTGATACTGCCTTTGTATATGTAGATGTTTTGTAATTTTATGTCCCTTACTTAGTTGCACTGATGTTCTCCATTGCTTGTCTCATGGCATCACAGATGAGATTAATCTTTTTATTATTGGAACAATGCAATTCATTGACACCAGTAGGCTCTGGAGGGGGGTACATTGTTTTTGTGAAATCTTCTTCTCTAGGAAAGGGGAAAAAATTATCTTACTATATTTACAAAGCAAATATATGTAAACACAATGTAATGGTGTCAGGCAATAATATTAACTAAAAATATTTGGTAGAGCCAACTATATGCTATGGTTCCTCAAAAATAAGAAACAAAGTGTTTGGTCACAAAACTCAGCTTTTATTAATACAATTCCTATCCCTTAGAACAGGGCTTTTCAACTTTTCACCCATTTTACCACTTTTAGGATATAGCAACATCCAAGTACCACCAGTCGCCTAGCAAGGTGTCAAAAACTTGATGACCAAAAAAAAAAAAAAAAAGGAAAAAAGTGATAAAGTACAGGTAGTCCTCGACTTACAACAGCTCGCTTAGTGACTGTCCGAAGTTACAATGGCACTGAAAAAAGTGCCCCCCAAGCCACAGCTGAGCAAGACACCTGCCTGCCCACCCGGCGGCGCTCTTCCTCCTGTCCGAGGTTTTCATTGTTGTGAGCATTTCTGTTGAGGATTGGCAGCAGAGGTGGGGTGGGGGGTGTTTGGTTTTTATTTCCCCCATCTGCTGGGTGGTTGCAGAAGGTTTTGGTCACTTCACATGACCCTGGGACACTGTGACAGTCATAAATATGAATCAGTTGCCAAGCATCTGAATGTAAATCACAAGACCCTGGAGATGCTGCAACATTCCAGCTGATCAGTGCTTCTTCAGGGCTCAGCAGAAACTCTAGGATCAGCGCCGAGCTCCAGCTGGAGCCTGGCGCTGATCCTGGTGCTTCCACTGAGCCCTGACAGCCCTGCAGCTCCAGCCATCTCTTGCTCAGGCTTGTGCGGTGCTGCCACCGGTTCAGCTCATTCCCCTCCCCCGCTACCACTTTTCTAAGATGGTCACGTACCACCTGCCAGGTGCCAATGTACCACAGGTGGTACCCGTACCACTGGTTGAAAAGCCCTGCCTTAGAACATCCATAGTTTTCTTGAAAAAGTGGAACCAAACCTACAAATATCTCACAAGCCAAGCCAATAGACAGAGAAAAGAATTTCAGCCTCACTCATATCATCTTTCAGTTTTACTTCTATTCAAGTAAGAGAATCACAGAAGAAATCACAAAAGTTACGAGAAAAGTAAACAAATTTGCAGAATTTGGGCAGATTGCAAAATCTTGGTTCAGAAATTAAATATATTTAAATGTTATAGAAACAGAATTCTCTCTTTAATATTTACTTTGATAACTTCCCCATTATTCCCAAACGATAAGTTTCAACCAAAATATTCCATTTCTTCTCTTCACTAATCTAGCCTTGCATTCCTCAACCCAAGTCCCTCTCGATACACTGGATCATAACTCTTAACATGATCATTGGCTGGGAAGGCAGTAATGCTAGATTTTTAATCCAGCATATATGAATGGCATTTCAACTGGGGAACTTTGCCTCAATTCCTATGGATAGTCCAGATTATTTTGTTCTTTTTCGCTTCATATAGTTTTAACTTATGCCAACCTCACTCATCATATTAAATATTTGCCGGAGTTGGATGGAATCTAATTGTGTCTTGCATATTCATGCATTTAAAAAAGCCAAGAGGTCTCTTTTTAAAAACACAGAGTAGCTTTGATGGTGATGGAAAAATCATTTATAGTACCATTTCTTTTTCTGGCACCAAAGGGAGCAAATTTCAAAACAGAAAGATTACTAACTGGAAGGAAGTACTCCTAACCCCTTTCACCGTTTCAAAACCCTCCTCAAAGTGTAAGATACCATTAACGCTCTGTATTAAAAGCCAATCTTATTATTAAGCAAACCAATACTCACTTCAGTTCCGTGAGGAACAGGTTGATATAATTTACAGAATCAATTTGTTTTATAAATGTTTCCACGTGATCTAAGAAAGCCTGAAAAGAAAGCAAACACCATTAAATTTTCATTAAACTGCCATATGCTGCACAAGCATCTATTTAAAATGGAAAAAAATACTCCAAATTTCATCGCTCACTAAGTTCTGATGGAAAAACCTGAATCATTCCCGTGCAACCACTCTACATATTGGAAAATAATTATATTGTGTTGTGATAACAGCAAGATTTCCCAATCCACTAACTTTGATTAAAAAATAGGGAATGTCTTAGCATCTAATCAAGTCTATATCTTGCTTCAGAGCTATTCCTGATAATATAGATCAGTGATGGTGAACCTTTTAGAGACCGAGTGCCCAAAAACTGGCCCCACCCCCACTGCACCCTGCCCCGCCCCGCCCCTACCCTGCCCCCACCCCGCCTGCCTGCAGGGCCACTCACTGCCTGCAGGGCTGGCTACAGATCGCCCAGGCAGCCCAGCAGCACCATGGTGGCCACGCCCTCTGCTCGCTCCCTGTAGCATCAACTGTGTGCGATGGGGCGTGAGGGCACAGTCTTGTCTACGCTGCCTGGCTGCCATGTCCTTGGCTGCACTGCTCCGTGTGGGTCACGCTCAGGGGCGACTCTCCTCCAGGGGGGCTGCTAGTGAGGAGGGGGTCGTGGAGGGAGGCGAGGCTGGGGCAACGGCATGTGTGCCCACAGAGAGGGCTCCGAGTGCCGCCTTTGGCACCCGTGCCATAGGTTGGCCACCACTGATATAGATATATTAACCACCCTCCATGCCATTAACCCATTATGAGTTTGGTGAATTTATTGATGATTCTTTAAAGAACAAGTGGGGGCAGAAATAGAGGTGCCATCTCCCTGTCCTCATCCTGAAAGACAATCATTTGAGTCCCTTTCCGGTCTATCTGCCATCCCTTCAGAAGATGCCAGCTAAGCCAAGAGCTTCTACTCGCCTTTGGATTGTGGTCATAGAACAGGTTGAGATTGACTCGCAGTTTCCTCATACATTCAAACGCTTCTTTAAACTGGAGGCTAGCAGGAGAGGCAGAACAGAGTTTGTCAGTTCTAACGTGACGGCGGAAACCTCAGGTTACACAGCCTCTCTGAGGCCAACACCTAGAGAAGTTAGTCAGCTCAACTCACCTATCCAGCCATTTGCGAACCTGAGCTAGAACAAGGGCTCGATGATGAATAGTTTCCAAGTTTCCTCTTGGCACCTGTAGAGAGCCCAGCATAAATTCACTATGAAGCAGAGAAGGACCCACAGAGGGCTCTTACGATCTGTAGCCACTTGACAACACCTTTAGTACAAGGAGCATCAAGTTTTCAGTTCAATAGTGGTTTGGAATGGAACTCATAAAATCTACTGGCCCTGTTGAACATGCTAATGAAAATGATGATTATATGTTAAATAAATCAATAAAAATACTTCTAGCTGAGCATTTACTGAACTTCAGGCCATTCTGCATGTCTTACACGTCTGTTTGCTGAAACACCGACTCTGAAGTCTCCATATGGAATGAGACACAACAACCGTATCTTTTTGCTCCTCCTCTAGGAACACATTTATCTTATAAAATAAAGCTGCCCCTAATAGGAGATGAAATAGATTTCTATCTATCTAGGCCAGGGGTAGGCAACCTTGGCTCTTTTATAACTCATGGACTTCAACTCCCAGAGTTGGCTGGCTCAGGAATTCTGGGAGTTGAAGTCCACGAGTCATAAAAGAGCCAAGGTTGCCTATCCCTGAACTAGGCCAATTCATATGAGCAGGAAAATAACACATTATGATTTCTGATAGATTGTACTACATTGGACTGTAAATAAGGTGATGCCCTATGCTTGAATTAACACTTTTCTTTATTCCATCCAACCTACTGTTTTTCCTTACGAGCAGATATCTGATAGTATAGATGAGGCTGCTGCCCAAAAGGTATACTGCAACAACAGCCAGATGGCTGACAGGAGTATTTCAATTTAGTTTTCATTGAAAAATAAAGGACTAAGTAAATTTAGTCTTTTCCTCTGTACAATCATTTTTTGTGTACAAAGAAAAAGCACTAACCTGTAATATCAGCTTTGTGTGTTGTTGCACAACTGTGACTATCCGGGATCCTCTTTCAATCTTCCGTAGAGTCTCGCTATTCGGAAGAGAAGTGCTGCCCAGACCTGTTTGCAAAGCTGAAGGCGCCACAGTCAATAACATAAAAGCCCAACCTCCAAACTGGAAAGCTCTATTAGCTTTTATGAATAGGATAGAAATGCACTCAAAACTAAAGTATGAAATCATTAAAGGCAGTAGTAAAAATCCTATGTAGTTAATTTGGAATATGACTAGAAAGTCCCCGTGTCTGATCTTGAGGAGTAAAGTTTCATCATGGAACTGTTAACTAGGAAGATATATTTAAGAATTATTCAGGTTAATCCTCCCCCACCTCCTCAGGATCAATTGTAGTGGTACTCAGTCATGTGAACATCAATATTTCTTTGTTTCCCAGAGAGAGAGAGAACTTATAATGTCACGAAGACACTATTTTCAATTAAATCAGTATGGTCTGAACTCAAACATTATGTCCTTCCTATGGTGAGGTTGGACACAAACATGATCCAAACCTTAATTGAGATTTCTCCTTAAGAACTTATATCTTAATAAGGTCCATGGTCTAATAGGTAAAAAGAATACTCTGATCATCTTGGAAAAAGTGACATTGTTGAATAAATAAAAGCACTCTACTTCTTCCTCCGTTTTACCTGGCCTATTCCTATGTAAATGTGTATATATCCATCCATCAAATCTGTGCAAAGAAATAGGTGGCTGTATTTGGCCACCTTGCTATATGCACCTGCCCAATAACATGCATGCTGTATCCCTTCAATCCCTACATTCTCGGGTGTAGACAAGCTAAAATGTGTGGGTACACAGGCAATGCAGCAAAGGAAGGCAAGGCCAGGATGAAACACTATAACCTTCATTCTCATCATGATAATATTTTGCAACCTGCATACAGCAGAATGTTCCAACATTTCAACTGGCATTTTGAAAATGGGATTGTAAAGTTTGGGGCTGGCCAGGTTCATCATTCAGTAGCATTCCCTGCTACTCTCCCATGGAAAAAAGTGAATGACCATAAAAATGCAGGAGTCCAACAGGATCTTGGACAACTCACAAGCAATGGCTCTTCATAATTGAACAAACACAGTTGGAGAAGGGTGCACATGGTCAAGAGATAAGAAATTGTGATTTTACCTTTCAGGGATGTGTTCCTTATAGGCAGGCACTGACAAGTATGGGAATGTGTGGTCAGTAAGAGAAATTCATCACTGATTGAAAAGGACGTAATATTTGAAGAAACCTATAAAAAGCAGAGAATCAAACTGCCAGTTGATTGGGGGGACATTAAAGAATTATGGACATAGCAGATGACATAAAGCCATGAGAACAATCCGTACCTCAGTATCATTAATAAAAAAACGACATCTGTCAGTCAAGCCAAATATGGTTTCCTAAGAAAGAAAAGCAGAATGGAAACCAGAGTTAGAAAACAGATCAAGCAAACCAAAACCCAGAATTATATCAATGCTCTTAATTCTGCTGAGTACCAGTTTGGTGTCATAGTTAAGGTGCTGGTCTAGAAACCAGGAGACTGTGAATTCTAGTTTCACACCTTAGGCACGAAAGACAGCTGGGTGACTTTGGGCCAGTTACTCTCCTTCAGCCTAACTTACTTCACAGAATTGTTGTTGTGGGGAAAAAGAAGAGGAGGAAGGAGCATTGTGTGTGTTAGGGCCAACTTTATCAAGCCACTTACTGAGGTTTAAGAACATTGTATTTACAGCATTAGCTTGTAATTTAGTCACTAAGTCAAAAAACATGATATTATTACATTGACACAACTTATTTTTAACAAACATGCTGGCTTCAAGTAATCACTTTACTCCTTTCTAAGGGCTTGCACTCTCTGCTCAATTATCTTTTCTAGAATTTTCAAGGTACAGTATTGACATAAAGCATTCGCCTAGCTGGTGTAGCTTCTGACAGGTTGGATCACTTTTTCCTCTAGCAAAAACACAGTAAAATAGAAATTAAGCAGTTCAGCCTTCTTCCTGTTGCCTGTTACATTTTCTCATGTTCTCCAGCCAGAAGACAAACTGCTTCCTTGACTTTCTCTCTTGTTTCTCACATAACCTTTTTCATTATTTCAAAAACGACTGCTCTGATTCACATGGAAATTTACGGAGTTCAAACATCTATGTGGATTTTTTTGAAATAGAGCTAGTTCCAGTTTGCTACATAAACTTAGTAGATCTCCTGAAGCCCAGAGAACTTGACCACTAAGTATGCAAATTTCTCTGTCAAGCTCCAAGCAGCCAGGCAAGATCAAGGTAGCAAGAACTATACAGATTTCCATAGGACAGTCTGAATTAAATGCACAACTTTGGGGAAATTTAAGAGGAATTTCCCACCCTCATTTGTAGCAAGTTAATTAAGGAGGCATATCTTTCAATGATTTGAAATGTTTCTTCCCAGGTTTCTTGCCATCAAATCATGTTGCCATTTATGAGAGAAGCTGCCAATTGACTTGCCTGCTACCTCGGTCTAGTCCCTTTTTCATTCTTTTCCTGGTCTTTCCACAATCAATCATAGTTAAAGACTCCAGGAAACAAGATCTACCTATGATGGCACAACAGTGGTTTAGCAAGCCAATTTATCACAACTGATAATTCCTGCATGGCAGAAAGTATATTAACCCTAAGATGTTATGTGCCATGAGCAATTCTGCGCTTTACTACTCATAATGTATAAATGGGATTAGGAAAAACAGTAACAGATTTAAGCAAGAGATACCCAGGAGAGATGCATGGTGGACTATTGGCACAGCCCAAGAGTTCCACACTTGTTTACTTACTTCCCCATCAATTACAGCTACTTCCGTCTGCATACAAGGGGATGGAAACTGAACAGCAGAACCATTATTATTCATCCAGGGGATGGCAACTGGTTTTTCAGCTCCTGGAGCATAAGCGAGAGAGGATTGAATATCAATCTTTAGGAAAACCAGGGATATATATTAGTAAGTGCAATTTAATTCATTTAGCTTCATATCCTGGAAATTGTGTTGGTTTCAGCCAAGATGGCATTCTAATACAGGAACAGAGGCTGCCCCCAAATCTTTGCACATAGATAATGAATGGCCATAATTGACATGTTTGGGAAGCTGACCAGAGAAACATAGTAGGATAGTTGGGCCTTAGGAACCCCCTTCACTTCAAATCTGCCCAACATTTTTTCATGCTCTGAAATCTCCAGAGAGATTACTAGAAACCTCAAAATGCAGGTTGTGTTTCACATACACAATGCACCATTGTACAATATAATAAAGCAGAGTCAGGCAAAGTTTTGGGCCCCAAAGATGCATTACAAATCAAATCAAGGCTTCTGTATACAAGAACTATCGTGCAATTTCTCTTCTTTCTGAGAAGATAACGAAAGGCAGTTCTCTCTAGTCCAGGAGTCTGGGCCTTGGGAATTGGACAGGGAGAAGATTTGGCAAATTGGAACATGAATCCTGCAAGAAAATTACAAAATCAGCCCATGAATGTTCAGGTTATTTGAGCATTTGAAATTGCCTTAAACTGAAACAGAGCATATCCATCCAATACCGCTACACGAGGTAGCTATATGAGCTAACACAGGGGTCTTCAAACTTGGCCCTTTTATGACTTGTGGACTTCAACTTCCAGAATTCCTCAGCCAGGCATAAAAGGGCCAAGTTTGAAGACCCCTGAGCTAACATATAGTTTTTAATATTATGGAAGGACATTACTTTGTTTATATTTTCCAAGTATCATAATTCTGTTTTCACTGCTAGGGAGAAGAGGCAGCTGGAGTGTTTTCTGCCTTGGTTAACTTTGGCTACTGGGTAATCTGTCTCATGGGTGACAAAGACCTAAGCAGTTCCTTCCCAGGTGGACCAAGGACTTGGATTCTGTTCCAAGCCCAAACCGGTGGAGTACATCACACATACCCCACAGATACTTCAGGATTTGCCCATCAGAAAGCTGCAGAGCTACTGTTTTGGTCTTCGGGTTGCAACACAGGCTGATCACATCACCATCAACGCTCACAGGGGACCTATAAGAAGGGCCAGAAAAGGGAGAAAGTGGGTCAATTCATGTCTTGAATGCCATCTTGCAATCACACAAGTGTTAGCAATGATCACAGAGAAAAGAAGTGGAATTATCTGAAGCTCGAACCTCAATATAGAGCACTTGTAAACTGAGCCGTATGGAGCCTTAATTTAAGATCGCTGCCCCTACTGCTCCAGTAATTTTTCTGACAATGCACTTTTCTGAAATATTAGTAACTACTATTATTCCCATTGCTAAGATATATCAGATGTATAAAGATTCCTGGGTATTTAGGTCTGGAGTAACTGGGCTACATGTAGTACAGAGTATTGAACTATAAGGTTTCTGATTTCTGGTCCTCAGTGTAGCTGTAAATTTCACATTGAGCAAGTTACTAGTTATCAGTCTAGCTTGTTTTCCAGGATAAAGGGGATGAGCTACCCTGAGTCTTGGGAAAGAAGGGCAACGCACAAATGTGGGCAATAAAAACTCTCTACAACAAAATCGCAATGGGTACCTCAAAAATATTAATACAAATTTGGGTTGTACAAACTTAAAATCCAAAGGGCGAAATACGATTGCCGGTGTACATGGGCCAGGTGCAACATCTACTAGAAACTCATTCAAGGAGCTGCATCTTTTCCTGGGCTCGCACAGAGGCCCTTTCGGTTGCCACACAAGTTTAGTTCAAGGTGTTCCTGATGGGTACTACATGCAAATCCCATGCTCTAAATCACATTTTGCCCTTTGAATCTAAAGCGAGGCACAACCATAATAGCAATGACAGGAAGACGAAATTGAAGGGCATTTGGAATAGGTACTTAACTGTTCTTATGCTTCCTTGGGAGACTCAACATCAGCACAGCACGCCAATAGCTTTTATTACGTTGGAGCAACTTCTGCCAACTTAGAAATGGTTTCTAAAGGTTTCCAAAGTGTACCAAAATTGTGAAAGCTGACTACCAGTTTACAGATACGGGATAGCACTAATACTTGCTTTCCTGGGTGCTCCATTGAGCCCCCTGGGTCTGACTGACATAATTTATAGTATGACTGCACATTAACAAAAAAGTGTTACAAAGTTATCCATAAAAATGCCAATTTACACAGTCCTTAGCTTACAACATTCATCTACCGACCGTTTGAAGTTACAACAGGAACTGGAAAAAGTGACTTTCAACTTGTACTCGCACTTATAACCATCACAGTTACGATCAAAATGTTGAGTGTTCGGCAATTGACATGTATTTATGACAGCTGCAGTATCTGGGTTTCATGTCATTGCCATTTGCAATCTTTTCAGGAGGTTTCTGACAGGAAAAGTTAATGGGGAAGCCAGATTTGCTTATTAACTTATTACCCTAACAACTGCAAGTGTAATAATAATAATAATAATAATAATAATAATAATAATAATGATGATGATGATGATGATGATGATGATGATGATGATGATGATGATGATGATGATGATGATGATGTTGGAAGGGACATTGGAGGTCATTTAGTCTGTTTAACGAAGAGAAGGACGAGGGGGGACATGATAGCAGTGTTCCAATATCTCAGAGGCTGCCACAAAGAAGAGGGAGTCAAGCTATTCTCCAAAGTGCCTGAAGGCAGGACAAGAAGCAATGGATGGAAACTAATCAAGGAGAGAAGCAACCTAGAACTAAGGAGAAACTTTCTGACAGTTAGAACAATTAACCACTGGAACAACCTGCCTCCAGAAGTGGTGAATGCTCCAACACTGGAAGTTTTTAAGAAGAGACTGGACAGCCATTTGTCCGAAATGGTGTAGGGTTTCCTGGCTCATTTAATAACTGCCTTGCTTAACAATGAAAATTCTGGTCTCAGTTCTGGTTGTAAGTCAAGGACTACCTGTAAATACAAGCTACCTCACACTGTGAGCATTTTCTAACACAACCAATCATGCACCTTAAGGGATTGTTCTACTACAACACTGTTTAATGCTTTAGAAATACATCAGCAAGCTAGAAGAGGGAAAAATAAATATGGAAGAATGACCTTGCCTCCATCACCAGCATTCATCCTGTCAAAGCTTCTAAGCTAGTTCGACTAACCAGTTCAAAAAAGAAAAGGGGAAAAAAAGCATTCAGGAGAAAAGTTGCCTTTTAATCCAGAACCACACAAAAAATGGTTTGATTTTCATTAATACGATAAGCATAAAAACCTGTCCAGTACCCGATATCGACACATCCTTCTTGTCCTGAGGATCCCATCTTCAGATGATGAATAACTGTGCGCGTTGGGAAACAGCCCTGGCTGGCAGCTAAGAGTAAGTCATCTTGCAGCCAAGTAAGAAAACGAAGCCACAGTGGATTCCTTCCTCTTTTGTCATCACGCAGGTTAATTCTGTGATAATTGCCCCCCCCCCAAGTCAAAGACATTTAGATGAGTAATTAATGCTAAATTATACAATTTTCTAAAATATATCTAGGCAAATAGGCAGAAAAGATAGACTCGCCGAAATATCAGTGACTCTACAATAGTTTCCCTGATGTATACGTATTTTATGGTAGTTATTACAATTTCGTCAGGGGTAAATTTACATGTGGATATTCACTGCCACCGTCAATGGATGACTTCATAGGAACTTTATGCTACCTATTTCTCATGTCAATTCAACTGCAGTGCTTTTAAACCACTTCACTTATTTTATATGTTGACTGGGAGGAAGTGTACAGCAAGTCTTCTCCAAACTTGGCAAATTCTCCAGATGTGTGATCTAATTCTTGGCAATTCTCTGAAGTGAAGCCACACATCTGGAGAGTGGAGCAATCGGAGGAAGCCGTGTTACAAAATCTAGGAAGAACTGCCTCTGAGAAACAAACCTGAAAGCTACTTCATACTCTTAAGGCAGGGGTCTTCAAACTTGGTCCTTTTATGACTTGTGGACTTCAACTCCCAGAATTCCTCAGCCGGGGTGCCTGAATGAGGAATTCTGGGAGTTGAAGTCCACAAGTCATAAAAGTTTGAAGACCCCTATCTTAAGGGATCCTTCCCAGCTACAGGCTTCAAGATGTGATGTCTACACGCTTCAAGATGTCCTGATAACCCAGCCAGTATGGATCAGGTAGCCAGAAGCTATGGGAATCATACCTAACATAGCTGAATGGCTTCTTAGTTCAGATCACAGCATTAACAGTATCTATGCAAACACAAACTCTTATTTATTTAACTTACGCCCTACCTTTGTGACCAGAGACAGAAGAATGAACTCTACTAATTATATCTTACTATGGATTATAGCAATAGCAATTGCACTTAGACTTATATATTCCTTCACAGTGCTTTACAGCCCCTCTCTAAGCGGTTTACAGAGTCAGCATATTGCCCCCCAACAATCTGGGTCCTCATTTTACCAACCTCGGAAGGATGGAAGGCTGAGTCAACCTTGAGCTGGTGAGAATCGAACTGCCAAACTGCAGACAGCCAGCAGTCAGCAGAAGTAGCCTGCAGTACTGCATTCTAACCACTGCGCCACCAGGGCTCATTATGTTTTGTAAACTTTTATGTTTATCTCCCAAATGACAATTCCAATTTAGAAAAGGAAAAGAAAGAACCATCCTGGAAACCGGGGGGGGTGGGGGTGTTTCTGTAGAACCATTCCCTCCTATCTCTAAACAATGACTCCAATCAGTGCCTTCCAGAGTCAAATGTGACATCCAGTACCTGTATGACGTTTCCAGCCGAGGAACAGCAGCTGTAAATCTTTTCCCATCAACTGCATCCATTTTAACTGTAGGGTCCATTTCTGGATGATTATCTGTCAAAAGGCAATAAGGTATATTATTGAGCTAAAACACACACACACACACACACACACACACACACAGCTTTTTATCTTTATTGCCACAATATTATTCTTTAAAGTTATGGCTTAGCGAATAAAACACCACATGGACAGGATCAAAAATAAGTTCAAACTATTTTCTAACGGAAGCGTTCTATAATTTCCAGACAAATATGAGCTGTGATTCTTCTATATCAAACATTTCCTGAACAATGGAAGCTGTGATGAGAAGAGAGACTAGCTGTACAAGCTACCATAGGTCTTTTTTTTTACAGGCATCTTCCAGTCCCTTCCTTCTTCCATGATTGCTCTAAGACACGGGTGTCAAACTCGCCACATCACGTGACGTGTCGCGACATATCGTGACTTTTTTTTCATTGCCGGAGCTGGGGTGGGCGCGGCATCCGTATGATCCATACTGGTCCACAGACTGGGGGATGGGGACCCCTATCCTATACGGCTGACTTGCTTTTCCTGTGAGGATGGACATTACATGACTTCCACCTTACACCTTGGAGGGAATTTCTGTATTTTTACACAGAATATCCTGTGTTGAATTTTTCAGGTACATTGATTGAGGAGGGCTTAATGCAACTATCAATTCCCATACTTTTTATAGTTCAAATTTACTACTATGCCTCATTTGAAAAAGGGTTTGTTAGAAAAACTGGAGTTCTCTCCAAGACTTTCCCCAAATACAGATATATCATAGTTCAGTTTTTAAACGGTAGCAGGATCTGAGGCAATCCACTGTTCCAGCCAATATACAGAACTGAAACCATATCTCCATGAACAAAAATCAAAGACAAAGAGTCCTACAAATTATCTGGTGGACATGTGAATATATCCATGTCATTTTCCGGAAAGTATCAAAATGGCATCCCATTGCCTTTTCCTGACGTTTCTTTGATTTCCTAGTCTAGCTTACAAGCTTGGAATTCTCTGGTGATCTCCCATCCAAACATTAACCAGTGGTGACACTACTTAGCTTCCAAGCCCAGACAAGGTTGGTCAAAGATTGAGATTACCTACCCAGTCTATAAATGGACAACTTGTTCTCAGCATCCAGAACAGCAAGATCCCCACTCTGAGACTCTGTAGAGAAAGCAACTTGATTGACAGCAGAGGAGAGCTGGAGCTGATATGTATAAAGAGGTGGGGGGACCACAGCATGAAGAAAGGCTGTCCACAGAACCTTATCTTTCAAAAATGAAAAGGGGAAAAAGTTCGTTTAAGCATCAGAAAGGTCTATGTGTGTGTATGTATGTGTGTACGTATAGTATATATGTCCTTAATAACATTAAAAATGCAAATCCTGAGTATACACATATCAATAAAAATATAGAAAAAACGAACACCAGGATAAAAATAAACAAGACCGTTTAATATAAACAAATCTGTAAGTAAAAGAGTTAGTATATATATGTGCATATAAGTATGTGTATGTATATGTATGTGTATGTATAGGTGTGTATCTATATTCAGATGATATAATTCAAATATGATTAGGCAATAACTGCACTTGCTGGCTTGCATTAAATCAAGCAGTAAGATACAACAAAGCATAATTGGTTTTGGGCAGTCCTTAAATGATAGAAAGCAAAATGTTTAGCAAATCATTGCCTTCTCTTCTCACGAGACCTGCCATAACACATGACTGGGTTGAAACAACTTCATAACAAAAGTTGCCTAGATCACACAACCCAAATATTTTGGCTATATCTTTTGAAAGCTATGTAAAATTCACCATGATATATAAATTTGCCATTCAAAAGATACAATCAAAGCCTAAGAAGGAAACAAATGTAGACCAGAACACATCCACCTCAGAAATCAACACCCATGTAAGCAGGAATCAGCATCAGGGGAAAAATAATGCCCCAATCAAGAAGACATCAAGGAGGAAGGCCAACGCCCCCCCCCCCCACTCTCCCAAGATTGGCAGGGCTCAAGCTAAGGTATACAACAGCAATCTTGACTCTTCTCCCCATTGATAATGTAACCAAGCCTGATAATGAAATAGCTGCAAGAAAACAACCAAGCTCAGAGGGTACTTAACAACTCAACCCTAAGCTACATACATTTTCTCCTATTAGTTATTTGTGAGTATCACATTATCCCCACAAGTCTACCTAGTTAACCAGCCTTTATAAACTGGCCAGTGAGATGTTTCCAACCCTTCCCTAAAGTGATATACATATCATTCTTGTGAAATTCTTGTAGTTGCAGTAAAGGGAAATTTGAAGTATACCTCCATCAATGACTGCTACACTAGCCGAGTCATTGGCCCCTCCACCGGTGCTGTGATCAGTACTCCACTGCCAATCATAGCAAAGATAAAGCCATTGTTCACAGAGGACATGAAGTCGATAGGGAATCTCCTGATCCCACACCAGGGATACAAGAAGTGGGCTGCCCTCAAGGCTGCCAAAATGCAGGCTTTGTTTCAAATACCAGTGATGGTTTCCTGTTGTCCACAGCTGGACTGTAATTAGAAGACAAAATGTTTATAGAACATAGGAGAGGTAAAGAGTACACTGTACTTTAATTGTGTAAGCTCTGAATCTTACTGATGATGTGCTACCGAAACTCACTATAAAATGGACTCTTCCCAATTGATGGTTTCTACAAAAACTTGTTCTACCTAATTACACAACATAGTACGTTTGCTTGCCTCTTTTTCTATCTCTGTGATGCCATAGTTCGGGGAAGAGATAGGGCAATAACACCAAGAAGATCCAGATTTGATTTAGGGGTTGCCAATTGCTGATTGCTAGATGGACTCAGTTAGAAAACAATTAGAAAACCTGAAGGACTAGAATGGCGACAGATCCTCCTAGAGAAAACTATCAATCTATCAACTTGATAGCATATATTCATCATCAATCAGTTACTGATTCCCTTTAATTCTCCTTTTTCTTGTTGAGAAGAGTTAAAACCACATGTCCCTCCAGTGTAATGCTTAGACACATAATATATTTGGAGTTTTGATACGGTACCCTCTAGATTAAAAAAATGGCTGAGAATAGCCGTGCAAAAAACCAAAATAAAGTAGGCCAAAACTATAGGACTGTGACAAATCCAATAGGTTCTGTAAAATTAAGAAATGATTACTGAATGTTCTTACCATACATCTTTCTTTGAGAACTACTGTCACTTTGCAGTTCTTCCACCCAGGCAGCCAATATCATAGAGTCAGAATTCCAGAGCAGTTCATTTACCTATAGAAATACAACTAGGGTCATCGCCTATCTAAAGCATTTTTAATAAAAAAAAATTCATGCCATACATAACTACTAAATTAAAATCTTCTCTGAGTCAAGCTCAGCTCTTGGTAATCTGCAAACACGTTCATGTAGACAACTTACAGTTTAAAAACTGTCCTCCCACTGAGGGAAATAATATCAGATACACTAGTGAGAAAAAAGTCTGCAGATCCAATGATGGTTAACTGAATCATGCCTCAAGAAAAAAGTACATCCTACCTTTACTTGGCCTTTTTGGAAAGGAAGAGTAAATTCTCCATGAAGGAGCCCATTTTGTTCTACGAACACAACATCATGTTTGTTGGCTTTATCCTGTGTAGAAGCAATCAAGCTTCCTGAGGGCCTGAAATATAAGCAGAAAAGAAAGAAGTGAAGAAATGATTTAGAACAAGTTTTCAAGCAAAAATTCTCCAAATATTCACAGATTTTTCTAAAAAAATATCCATTATTATGTGTGGCTGAATCCCAATTTTGGTAATGTTGACAATGTTGGTAGGTTTTATCTTTATTCGTTGCTTTTTATGGTATCTTTCTCTTGTGTTTTTTATTCTGTTAGCCACCAAGAACCATATATGGGTGACCACATAAACTGAATAAAGAAATGCATTAAAAATGGATTAGGAGTGATTGAGTGGGATCATAATCCTACACCCTAGATTCAGAATTAACAGTGATTTTCAGTAAAATATTAGCTTGATGAATAATAGAAGAAATTATAATCAGAAAGCAAATAACATACACATCATGAACCACCCCATATTTCCTTACTCACTTCCAGGCCAGTGCTTGTCCTAGGCCTACGACAGGCTCACTGGTACTTTGTAGAATAAGTTCCCGGCTCCACACTCTCACTTTTCGAGCCCCTGAATGTTTGCGGAATACCCATAATTCCCAAGGTAGAGGATGAAGTCAAGGAGCCCATGAACGGATGAAAGAAAAGGCAATAAGAGAAAAAGAGAGAGAGAGAATCATTACAACTCGGTAGAATTTCCATAATTCTTTATTACTATGGTGGGGCATCATGGTATCAACCATACCAAGTTGGGGAAAGCTGCATCAAAATGTGGGACAACCATGAGACTTTGGAAGGTTTTTTTTTTAAAAACAAAACAAAACAAAACTTTCCTTCCTTCACCTGCTCAGTCAAAAGCTAACAGAAATTATCATGCTATTATTTTAAAATGGCACCAACCTGTTCCTGGGCAAATGTCACTCACAGCTACATACTGTCCATCTCCTCTCCAACTGATCCGAGGTTTATGGTCATCCCATAGTAAAGCAGGCAATATTTCCTGAAAAAGATCATATGAAATGATGCAAAATTTGGATATAGATATTTTTAAACACATTGACTGAAATCTTACCAACATCACAAGATTTCGTGAGATTTAAGGTGCTTTAAAATTTTAAATTGTTACAACTTGCAACGGTGCCCATCACCTGTAAAGGGTGATCCCTGATATATGTAACTTGCTCCTAAAGGACCATTACCATCTAATTATTCTCCTTTAATATAATTGTATTTCTATGAAGTGCTACAATGCAGGCTCAGCTACTAGAGAGTCAAATATTGCCTCAAGACATTATCAGTCTTCCCTCAATTCTCCTTACATTCAGTAGGCCCGCTAAAATAATAGTGATCATGGAATTCAAATCTGGCAAAATTTCACCCTAGGGGAAGTTGCAGAATAGCCCTACCGTTTTGACATCCCCTATAGCTAGGCACACAAATTACTCACAGGGATCTTAGATGCTGTTAAAGGCAACAATATTAATTAAATACTGATTCATAAAACTCTTTTAATCCCCACAAAAGTTAGTGAAGCAGCAATGGAGGAGGAAACTATATACCTTCTTAGAGGGATGTTTTGCTAAATTTTTAGGGGGTTCGGGGTTGGCCCGAGGGGAACTTGGGGAGTCCTCTCGGAGGCCAAGGCCGGTCCCGTCGGGGGGGCGCGGAGTGGTAAGGGAGGAAACTGGGGGGCTGGCGGAGGGTGGTGTGATAGGTACGGTTAGTGGGAGGGGCAGGTATG
>NW_015386554.1:134013-155670 GCF_001527695.2 Protobothrops mucrosquamatus | reverse complement strand
AATAAATAAATAAATAAATAAATAAATAAATAAATGTAAGATCAAACATGTAGACCCATTCACATATAAACTTACATACCATATGAGCACATACTAACCATATAAATACTTTGCACCATATGCACAATCATTAACATGTCACCCTAAGCATCTATGCGTTTTTTTATTCTCCCACAAGCTGAGGGAACTCTCATTGCCTTTAATTTTACTTTCTTGAATTCTTGGCTTGACATTAGGTGTGAACCAGGAATCACAATTTAAACACACTCATTAAAAATGATTTGTTGTTGACTTATTTAGCAACTATTATATTCCTGAGCTGAACAAAAGAGATAGGAATCAAGGAAAATGAAACTAAATCATACTTGATATTTCCATCTGGTTGTATTCAAATACATGGGATAAAAGACAGGCACGTGAACTCAGGAGTTAACTTGGACTTGCAAAAATCCATGTATTAACATTATATTCTGGCCCATCATTAAATGCAAATTCAGCTGTGCCACTGAGTCAAGATCAGGGCAGTGAACTTCATGGTTGCTAGGAATCTGGACGTTTTCTACCCAAGTTTCAAACTCTCATCATTATTCCAGTTCTATGACTTATTGCATTTGTTTTAATATTCATGCCTGCAGTAAAAGTGCATATTCCTTGCATCATTGTAATTAAATATTTACATATAGAATCAGTATTTGTAATTAAAAACATAGTACCATCGACTTGGTATGAGCAGCCTGTTTGCCTTCCGATCCATGAAACTGTGTTTCTTTTTTACCCCATCCAACAGTAATAAATTTGCCTAAGAATCAATCAAATAAAGAATATTTGAAGATTAATATTCTATAGATATGTCAAAAACTTACATCCAACTTTTCTAGTGTTTACTTCTAATTTTCCAGAGGCAATAGTATTTATGGGCCACTTCATAACAAATATAAAATATTCTCTAGACAACTTACAAGTTTAAAAAGTCCACTCCACATTCACTATAGGCCAGTTAATGCTTTTATATTTGATAGATTGCCAGCTAGACTGATGGCAATGTCACATGTATGTAACAAGTGACTACAAAACATTGCTCTCTTTCAATTTACTGCCCTGATACCAATGAACACACAGTCCATGACTTCAGCCCATAACAATTGATAGAGCTATTTTCAGTCAGTTCAGTTTCTCTGTGTAGCCTCGCCCTTCACAGAACTGCAGTAATATATTTTGTAAGATTCTAGCATCTGCACTACCATCTCACCTTCTCCAAAGTCATCCTGGTGGATCTGTCTTTCCGCAATTGGTTCAAAGTCTCTTGTCATCAAAATCAAAGTCTGCTCACCTGTCACAAGAATATAGAAAGAAGTTTGAAATTAAAATGTTTAAGTGCAGTTGAATCATCTTGTCGAATCACAGGAGGCATCTTCTAATTCTCAAGTTCTCAAGCCCAATCCCTGTTTAGTTCAGATTAATTCTTCCTTGAAAAAATGTCTCTTTTCTTGACAGACATCTAGAAAAAGTGAGCTCTCCTCCAGTGCTGTCCACAACAAAGGGGGGGGGGGGGAAATGGGTGCCACTATGGTTTCAAGCCCTACCCCTTTCTATCTGTGTCAATCTCATACAAAGGGGAAGAGCTTTGAATTGTGGATTGTGCCCACCCTTGGTCCTGCCTATTGCTTTGTTGCTTGTTGTGGTTAAAAGTGATATTAATGCACGTCATATGAACCCACCATATTTTTGGCAAACAAGGAATAGTTAATGCAAATCAATGGCTGGTTACTATTTTGTAAACCATCAGATGCAATGAACCATTCTCTGCCAGAATCCAAAAGACAGAGAATAAAGTTGAGAATGTTTTGCAATTTTGATTTGTACCTGTAGCAAGAAGAACAAGTTCTTGGTCAGGACTCCAGCTCATTGTGGTCAGGCCACTGTCCACACTCCCAACACATTCCAGCTGCAAAAGAGTTCAATACTGTTTATATCTCTTTAACACCAACCATCATCAATAAATCAAGCAAATTACATATTTTCCCTCCATCATCTTCAAGTAAGAAAAAAAGAGACCTACTCAAATACAGATGGATAGTGATTGTGTTCTAGTCCCGCAATACTACTATTTCTGTAGTTTTGTATAAGCAGTTCTCACCATATTTAACTAGACATGAGACTGGAACATAATATCAACACAGGTGATGCGATCACAATTGAGCCCAAAATTTATGTTACTAAGTAAGACATTTGTTAAGTGGGTTTTGCCCCATTTTACGACCTTTTTTGCCACAGTTGTTAAGTGAATCCCTGCAGTTGTTAAGTTAGTAACACAGTTTTTAAGTGAATCTGGCTTCCCCACTGCTTGTCAGAAGGTTGCAAAAGGTGGTCACGTGACCCCAGGACACTGCAATCATCATGGCTCAGTTGTATCTTGAATTTGATCATGTGATCATGGGGATGCTGCTATGGTCATAAGTGCAACTTCGAACAGTCATTAAACAAATTGTTGTTTAATGTACCTGTATATCTTCATTACTATGGCTGCAGTGATACTGTACAAAAAAAAATCTTAGCTCTTTGCTCCCATATAGTGGTCACCAGCCCATATGTTTCAATGTAGCATAAATCTACTCTTTTTTTTAAAGAAAATGCTAATTGCTTAAAAACAATCTCAATGGAAATTAGACTAAACATTTTGAAGTTAAATTCTTCTTTATTACCGTCAAGCATATTAACTGTTTACAAAGATCATAAAATTCATAAAATACACTCTTAAGGATTTTAAGAAATACACTATTAAGAGGAGGTGTCAGTGGAGGTGTTAGCTCTTCCTGAATGTTGCAAGTTATGACACATAATTTTGCCACATTATGGGTAAGTTCAACATCTTAATGTGATGTGTTTATGCATTAGTCCTGTGAAGCAGCATAGACAAGATGCACAACCAGGAGTACCAGCTCTATCTTTATAGATAGTCCTTGCTTTATGATTGCCCTGTTTAGCAACTGAATCAAATCAAATCTTTATTATGGTCAAAAGCCAGCATGAAGAGGATGGGGTACAAAAAAAATTAAAAGGCATAAAAGATACACCACAGTAAAAAACTTACATCAAAGTCTAAAACTATTAATTATAAAAACCTAAAAGTTATTTTTGAAAAACCTAAAAAGAATGGCACAGGTCATCTTCTGATGGATTTTAAGTGCTGCCACACAGAACCTGGCAACATTATGATACAGAATCAGAGAAATTACATCCATAACCAACATAACAGACAACATATTGCAAAGGTCAAGTAAACATACGTTCTATTTCCCAGAAAATAGAATGCCCTGGCCCAACATATGGGGAAAACCAGGTTTTCCCAGCTTTCCAAAAGGGTTAGAGAGGGTTCTGAATTTCAGGAGCAAGATCATTTCAAAGGGTAAACACTTCCACAGAAAATATATACATACGATGATTTGTATCTTTCATAGTTATTTTTATTCTTACGTGCAAGAAGCTAATATATTTATTTAAAGGGGCAACAGCTATATTGAGACCAGCAATATTAAACTAAGTACTTTTGTATTATGTGTTGTGTTGTTGCATTCTATTTCATATCTTACTTGGGTATTGATATATTTGCCATTCTGCCATACCTGATGAGTGTTTAGATTGCACAGTATAACATCACCAATTGCTGTAGCCACACAGACCGATTCTATATCTGGCAAATCCTCCAGGCCCACAATACATCCGCTTCCATCTTCTGGCAGAAAACCCTCAGTTGTCAAAGCAACTTCGTTGATGACCTTTAAAACAAAGACAAGACAAAGGCTCATGAGAAATCTTTCATTCTTGTTCTATATGTTGTTTGGATCATGACTGCTAGTTTTTTGAAAGATTGACAAACAAATCCAAACATCTTCGATTTTTATCTGTATCTTGGTGCTGCTCCAAATTAAGGTGCTGGCGTTGACTTTTTTTATTATATCATGAAGTATCTCACCAAGAAACTACTTAGCCCGAGCATTTAAACTGAATGAAAAATTCAGTTTCTTCTTGCACAAATTAACAATAAAATAAAGTTAACAGATTTAGAAAAGGAACATTCATTTAAACAATCTTATTGGAAATGTACAGATTGTAACATCTAAGGACAGAACATGTTTACAGTTTAGAAAATTTCACAGAATGGATTTTTTTTTATATTCTCGGATATTCCTAAGTTCTTTGAAAGTCTGATAGGGCTCTCTGCATAGCAAAATTAAAGAAAGTAATTTAACCAACTATTTGAAGAAAGAGATTTCCATTAAATCTGTTTCAAAGCACAGTAATATTATCCAGTTTTCCTTCCACAGCCACTGCTAGTGAGACAATTCTTCAAACCCAAAGGCCACATCTGGGATAACATGTGAACCCTCACCTCCTGTGTGATAGGATCCAGTTCCACAATTCCATACTCAGTGCTGACCAACACTGTTCCTCTATCTGCACGGATAGTGAAACCTTGAGGAGTACCAAGAGCTCGGACTGGCTGGCATTCTTGCGCTCTCAATAATTTTAGGTTTCTCATCTTTTTCTCCACACACGCCACTGAAAAAAAGAGATATATTTTCCAGACCGAATGATGACATACAGACCCTGTAAATAGGGGAACAAGTTTGGCTCTTGATGATTGACCACATCGCCCATTGCTCTAAGCCAGTGATGGCGAACATTTTAGAGACCGAGTGCCCAAACTACAACCCAAAACCCACTTATGTATTGTCAAGTGCTGGGTGGGCGTGGCTTCAGTGATAACAGCAGACTGGGTGGGACTAAAATGTTCAATCAATCAATTCCAACTTTGCGAGATCTTTTTTTTTCCCGCAAGAAGTTGAAATTGATTGATTGATTGAATCTTTTTTTTTTTTGCACACGGCGGCGGAGGCCTAAAGCGAAAAGGTTTTATAAAATCTAGCTGAAGGCCTAGGACTGAGGCAACGGTGCGCGTGCCCACAGAGAGGGCTCTGCGTGCCACCTGTGGCACACGTGCCATAGGTTCGCCACCACGGCTCTAAGCCCTGCTGGAGTTTAACCAAACTCACAGCTATAAATCACTTGATTAGATGCACAGAATATGCTGAGCCAAAAGTGAAATCATAATCTAGATCTTAGAAACCAAGGCTACTGCCCTGCTTGGGGGCTTCCTGGAAAAATCATTGTCACCAGAATACACAACTGGAAACAGGACAGCTTAGAGGTACTGAACTAAAGAAACCTTTGAAGAAGTTGAACAAGAGGATTCTTACACTTTGCTCACCCCACTTTGCCTGTCTTAACAGTGTTCCTCAATCAGTTTGATTTAGTGGGTTAAGGCACCACACTAGAAATCAGGAGACTGTGAATTCTAGCCCTGCCTTAGGCATGAAAGCCAGCTAGGTTACTTTGGGCCAGTCATTGTCTCTCAGCCCAATTCACTCCATAGGGTTGTTCTTGTGGGGAAAATAGGAGGAAAAAACAGTATTATATATGCTTGTGGCCTTGAGTTGTTTATAAAAATAATAAAAGGTGGGATATAAATTAAATAAGTAAATAAAAATAAATGAACCTTGGCGACTTTAAGATGCTGCCTAGGGAATTCTGGGAGTTGAAGTCCGCACATCTTAAAGATGCCAGGGTTGAGAAACGCGGATTTTCCATGACTGCTCTGAAATTTGACCATACTAGTAAAAAAAAAAGTAGAAATCTATAACATTTTATCTTCCCTTTCTCCTTGACAATAGTGGGTTACCTCAAAATCCGCAAACGAGAAGAGGAAAAAGCGTCCAGAGCCTTAACAGCGCCGCTCGCTTTCCTTGCAACAGCCCGCGTGCAACCTTAACTACGGAAGGGACGCAGCGCGCCTGCCATCTTTAAACACACAGTCTGGGCAGAGGTCTTCCGGAGCATGCTCTGTGAGCCGATGAAGCTAAAAAGAATGAGGGCAGCTCGGCTGCTGGTCGCGCGTGCTCAGTGACGTTGTGGAGTCTGCGTGAGAGCAAAGCTGTTAACTAACTGCGCGTGCTGGCGAAAGCGGAGGTGCTTTTAATACTGGATTTGCGTTTTTCCTTTGTTAAAACATGCAAAATGTAATTATCGACATATTCAATAGTTAAAAAAATATCCAGAACTTTGTTTAAATGTCAGCTGGGTGAATGAAAGGGAATAACATATTTGAAACGGACTCTATAATATTCAAAGTATATGAAATACTGGTGACTTAATAATTGGGGAATTACGGATTAGTTCTTTTTTAAATGTAGGTTCATTTCTGGAAACCAGTGATTTATAAATTATGCGTTGGGCACATTCTTGTGGCAAATGCCCCAATTTGTGCAGCATAGATCCACACTCCTGAGATTGTAGAAGAAGCGTTTAGTCTGTGGTAGCCCCAAATCAGGAGTTTGATTAAAGGGCAAAGGTACAAACTTTTAAATTATCTGCTTTCTAATGAAATGTGCTAGTCTGAAAAGTTACTACCAAACTTCTTCTAATGATAAGTGGTCGTCCTTCCAAGAAGAATTAGGCATTCATCTGATTCACTCTTTCTTACAGCCAGCAAAACAAGGAAATCTCAGATCCTTCTCAGAATGTAAAAAAGAGAAAAGATTGTATTGGCACATTGAACTAAACCGTCATATGATTGATTTAGTTAAATATGTGTGAATCCAAACATTGTAATTTGCAATGTTCAGTGTTGTGTAAACCTACCAACTGTTTTTATGGAATAAATTATTAGACAAACCATAATAGTATGATGTGAGCAAAGTGGCCTGGGGTGAAATGATTTCAGAGTGGACTAGCACTTTACCGATTGAGAGCTGGATTCCCACTCTTATTTCTGAGGGCTTGTAAAATGCTTTAATGAAGATGTGCTAGTAATATAAAACAAATAATCTTTTTTTATTATTAAGATTTTCCATGCTGCTTTGGAGAAAAGCATCTTAGAACTTTTAAAAGCCAAATTGTAAGTATTGCAGAATTAGAATCTAGAGCGTGGTAGAGTTGGAGGGGACAGGATAAGGCAGTCTGACTTCAAGTCCACCCAGAAACTTACTGGGGGCTTTGAGCCAGTTGTGCTTTTTCAGTCATCCTACCTCACAGGATTATTGTTGGGATAAAAGGAAAGGAAGTCGCAATGAAAGCTACCTTGAACATTTGGAAAAAAGGCAATATATCCATCTCTTCTGTCACAGAAAAAGAGTGAAGAAGAAAGTAGGGAAGTCAACACCAAGCAAAAGCAATAATAAAATAAGACAAATTGCAATGCTCACCTTTCTGTTTTGGGGGCAGCTCTTCCAGAGAAAAGGGTTAGGGGAGCTTCTTGAGGGCTACAGCTCAGGGGAGACTCACACATCCTGTAGGGTTGGCTTGGCAAGGGCCAAGATGGCAGTTCACTGTTGGTGGGATTTGGCCTTCTCTCAAATTGCAGAACAGTGAATCAGGAAGGATGCTTGCAGGGCAGGAGGTGCACCATGAGGCCTTCATTACTATTATATTCTGAATTCGTGCTTGAGTTCACATAGTACAATAAGCTAAACTGGGCTTGCCTAGCATGATGCAGCAGGTTATCTACAGTGAGAGAAAAAGGTACTTAGAACTAAGGAGAAACTTCCTAACAGTTAGAACAATTAACCAATGGAACAACCTGCCTCCAGAAGCGGTGAATGCTCCAACACTGGAAGTTTTTAAGAAGAGACTGGACAGCCAGTTGTCCGAAATGGTATAGAGTCTCCTGCTTGAGCAGAGGGTTGGACTAGAAGACCTCCATGGTTCCTTCCAACTTTATTATTATTATTATTATTATTATTATTATTATTATTATTATTATTATTATTATTATTATCCCCTGCTGATTTTGTGTGTTTGCCCACTGACAAAGAAATGATCAGTCTATAATTTTAATGGTAGGTTTATTTTAACAGTGAGAGACAGAATAACAATAAAAAAATACAGAAAATCCCATTTCAAAAAAGATTGGAGGGTTTTTATAGATAATATGCTTTGAATTGGACTTATAATGAAATGAGAAGTCATTAGAATTAGAAGTACTGATGGATTGTGTCAGTGATTCTCAAACTTGTCCACTTTAGGGCATGTGTGGACTGCAGCATCCAGAATTTCCCAGCCAGCCTGCTGAGTTTTGGGCGTTCAAATCTGCACATGCCTTAAAGGATGAAATGTCCTGGTATAAACTACTAGGATCCATCCTCTGAAGAATCACCTTTTCCACATAAAAGGGCCACTTTAGTTGCTACAATCAGGCTCATGTATTGGATAAGTATGAGCACAGATATAGCCAAGGGTGTGTAACAGGGGCAAAAAAGTCAAGATAGATTTTCTCCATGGAGATGTGTTCCCAAGCTGGTCCTTCAGGTCTCCCAAGCTGCACCCATCACCACTGTAATTGCAACTATCCTCTTGTCTTTTCTTCTCTTTCCTTCCACCTTTCCAAGTATTGCAGACTTCTTCAGGGAGTTTCATCTGCATTGATTGATTGATTATGTACCATTAAATCAGTGTGGACTCTTAGTGACTACATAGATTGATTTTCTCCTGGATGAACTGTCCCCAATCTGATCTTCCAACAGGACACCTATCGCCACGATAATCCAGTCTATCCATCTTGCTGCAGATAGTCCTCTTTTCTTTATTCCCAGCTTTATAGACTTCTCCAGGGAGCTGGGTTTTTGCATAATGTGTCTCAAAATATGGTCATTTGAGCCTGGACCTTTGTGACTTGAGAGATTATCTAGCCTGAGTAAAATCAGACTACTTGGTGAATTAACCAGTCATACTTCTGGCTCCTTTCAGTAAAGGAGCCCTCAATTTACAACCATTTGTTAGTGACCCTTCCAAATTATAATGGCACTGAAAAAAGTGGCCTATGACCATTTTTTATGACCATTGCAACATTCCCATGGTCACATGATGAAAATTCTGTTGTTTGGCAACTGGCATGTAATTATGATGGTTGCACTGTTCTGGGGTCATCTTTGTGACTTCTGACAGCTATGTCAATGGCAAAGCCCAATTCGCTTAACAGCCATGTTACTAACTTAACAACTACAGCGATTCATTTAGCAACTGTGCCAAGAAAGGTCGTAAAATGGGAGAAAACGTATTTAACAACTGTCTTGCTTAACAACATAAATTTTGGACTCAATTATGATCGTACATCAAGGATGACCTGTATGTATGCAATGCATAAACATATCAGTGCAGATTATATCTAAAAACCCATTCTGCAAGAGACCACTCAGCAGATGTTGGCTTGTTCCTAAGTCCCACTTCCATTTCATGCTAACAGAAGTTGATGAACTCCAAAATATTAGGAAAGAGCCAAATTGGAGAAGACAGGTAGCAAAATTATCCCTGAACTGAGCAGAAAATATGATTATGTCTCTCCTCTCTTTCAAACAGAACAGCATCTTGGAAGAAAATGTAAAGCAGAAGATGTATCTGGATAATCTGTAAGTGAGCAACAAGAGTCTCCACCTCCAGATTGAGTAACCGAGAGAAACTTCAGCCTGCTTTGACTTTGAAAACCAGGACTTACTCAAAGGGCTGCCAAAATTCTGAGTATGTTGCCATTTGGCTGCTATCTCTTCGACCTGTTCTTTGCATACACTCATTTTTGCAATCCAGAATTCATCTCTGAAATATTTTGGGCATTCTGAAGTGACCAGAGCATTGACTACCTTATGTACAGCTTCTCCCCATCCTCACATCTCTCATGATTGACCCTCAGGTTAACCATCCACTACTGCCCACCATCTTAGTCCATCTCTTTTTAGGGAGAAGGACCCAAGGCAAAAGGGAGAACCCCCTTGCTGCAGGAGCCCCAATCCAAGCCCAGCTGTTGAGCAGACAAGCCTCCATTCTGCAGGAAAGCAGGACCACTATGACTGCTAGAGGGGCAGCCCTTAGCTACAGTCAGAGTATACCCTCTATGGGGCTTCAGGTTTGTCTCAGCACTAAGTCTCATGGGCCAGGGCATGAAGAGAAAGAGAGAAAGGAAAGGAATAGTTCCCTCCCCCCATTAAATCCATGGAGGACACCAGTTAACTACAAAGGACCCTTCCCTGTTGCTTTGCAGCAAATGATCTGGTCACACCGGAGCATTGGTACAAATATTAAGTCCCAAGTACCAGGTATCTCCTCAGTCCATGACATGAGAGCATTCCAATCAGTAGTCTCAGGTTAGAAGAACAGAATTTAGGGCCTCCATCTCTTCCCAACAGAAAACAGTTTGTCTTTCTTTACTCAGGAACTGGAAGAGATACCAGACTCTGATGACTCTACAGCTTGTTGCTCGCTCTTCTGCATCTCATCTGACAGATCTGTTGAATCGGCCATGGACTCCACATTAGAAACATCAGTAATGGACTCCACATCCATAACATCATCTTTCTGGAGGCCCCTTGGACAAATTACATTTATTCGTATGAAGGCATAAATCCAAAGCTTTCCGCATCCCATCATGGACTCCAGTGCCACTGTAAACTATTTCTCGCTCTTCGGGGTCTGACATATCAAGAATGGACTCCACATCTGTTGAATCACACATGGAGCCCACATCCAAAAAATGACTAATGGACCTCACATCAGCAACATAATAATCAGCCATGGAGTCCACACTGGAAAAATATTCACAGCATAATAATCAGCCATGGAATGCACACCAGAAAAATGACTAATGGACTCCACATCCACAACATAATAATCAGCCGTACAATCCATATTGGAAAAATCATTAATGGACTCCACATCTGAAAAATAATAATCCGTGAACTCTGCATCTTCCAGACTGTAGATCCCAGAGTCAGCCTGGACACCCATCAAATCCTGCAAATGACAGATGTTCCCATCAAGACATAAATCCAAAGGTCTCTGGATCCCAATTAAATGGCTAAAGCATAGGGTGCATTCAGCCCCGTCCCAACAGCAAGAGTACATCTGGAAATTTTAAAGTTGGGAGGATATATAATCATCTACAGATTTAATAGAGATTACAGAATAATAGAGTTGGAAGGGACCTTTGTTCAGCTGAAATGGCACTTCGCTTCTGCCATTAAACATCTCCTCTCGAGCAGCCGGAGCAGCAGCAGCCCGAGGTTTGTTTCCTCTGGTCTGTTTCAAACGGCAGCACTTCATTTTTTTTTCTTGTCTCTTAAAGGTATAGCCTCCCAGCTGGAAAGCAAGCCCCGGACTTTTCCTTCCAACACTCCCTCCCTCCTGCTCCTACCTCCCTCTTTCTAATTGCCATCACCTCCCTCCCTCCCTCCATGCTCACCTCCAGCCGATGCTGCCTTTCTTCATTCCTCGTGGAGGGCGACCCCTCCCCTGGTGTGTTTCTTGTCTGTTTGTTGCTGCCAGCACAGATGACTGCCACAGAAGTTGTAGATTGGCTCATGGCCGGCCTGCTTGATCTCCTCTCCTCTCCTCCCACCCTCCTTCTTTCCCTTTGGTGCAGCTACAGTTGACTCTGCCCCCTCCCAAGGCTGCGTCTTTTTTTCTCTCTCCCTCTCTGGCCCAACTGCCTCCTTTTATAGCCTCTCCTGTCTCCGCCCCCTCCTCCTCCTTTCTCTTCCGAGTGAGCCGGAAGTGCCGATCCTGGGGCCTTTGCCTCGCCCCAGCCACTCTGCAGCTCCAGAGGACTCTCTCAAGGCAAGTCCTGTGCTGTGCTGTTTTGGCTCGTTCCCTCTCCACTACATTTGGCTGGGTAAGACCACGTACCACTTGCCACGTGCTAATGTACCACAGGTGGTACACGTACCACCGGTTGAAAAGCCCTGCCTTAAGACACAGTTCACTGCAGTGGGCCTTTTCCTGCTACTTTGTGGTAAATGAACCAATCACATCAGAGCTTGGGTGCATATATTTAATCTATGTAAGTTGCCTCAAGGGCCAGGCGTCATCATGCTTTAGCACCCAGAACACTCCAGCACAGTGTATTCAGTTTAGACAACTGAATATAGGGCCTCCATCCTTCCTCAACTGAAATAGCTTGTCTTTCTTACCCATGGACTGGAAGTCAGCCTCAAATACCTATGTAGCCTCTTCCTCACTTTCATCTGACTCCACCCCCAAAATATCATAAATAATGACATACACGTTTTCGAGGCTGCAGGCTTTGGATACCCCTGAACTTCCATCGAATCCTGCAAATGACAGCTTCAAGGCATGAATCCAAAGCTCTCTGCATCCCAACAAGATGGCTAAAGCATAGGGTGCATTCAGCCCCAGTGCCAACAATGAGCATTTGAAAGCCTTAAGGTTACAAGGATATATAACACAATTTCTCCCCTCCCCCACAAGGATTTGATGCATGGTCTCCATCAGCCCTGTATCTAAACCTACTTCTGAAGTCGGAGTTATATCTCCATCAGAAGAGTTCTCTTGTTTTTTTTCTACCCTTTCAATCTTGTCCAGAGAAGAAGGTGAGATGGGTTAAGGACATCAAGCTAGCTCAGCCTCCCCTTTCTGAGATGAGCCAGTCAGCCTGTCAATTTTTTCTACTCTGCAAGCCCCTTGTGAACAGGCAGGGGTCTTCACCCTATGAGGTGCTGCAATCTTGATGGACCTGGACACATTTCCTGCTTCGAAGCCCTTAGGCTGCTTGTTTTCTCCAAGCATAGGGCTGCTTCTGATGAATCCTAAAATAGTATAGAGATACGGCCTCCTCTTCTCAACCCTTGGGAGAGATTGAAGGGGCCAAAGATCAAAACTAACCATGGACCCTCTATCAAGAGTGGCTACGTTGAGGCTCTAAGTAGCCTGCCAGCTGGCCTGCCAATGGGTTTGCCCTGAGTTATTCCTCTTTTATCAAAAGCAGATGTAGAGGGTAGAGATCCCTCCCCTCTGCAAAGGCTAGTCTCCTAGCATTTTTTTGTTAGGACATTAGTGCAGACATTTTCTTGGGGGCTTCAGAATCCTTCAGCTGGGAGCCCATACAGTACCTTGTCAAATTGTCCTCTGAATCTCCATCAAAACCTGAAAATAGCAATTGTTCATTTTAAGGTATATATCAAAGTTCTCCGCATGTGGTGGAATGTTGTCTAGATTCCCAGGAAGGTCCTATATTCAGAGGGCAAAGAGTTGTAGAACGTGGAAAATTTGTTGACAGGAAGCAGATTAAAACTCCTCCTCCCTAGTATTTCCCAGTATTTTGCCCTCCAAGCCATCAAGGTGTTTCCAGAAATCCAAGGGGCTCTTCTTGAGTTTGCTAGGCTGGAGACTGTACCCAAGTACTGCTTTTCCCACTCTTTTGTTGACTGTGAAGGCTACTCAATTTCTTCTAAGGATTCATCTGCATTAAGTTTGCCCATTACCAGCCACTTTAGTTCACTGATTCCCAAGATGTCGATGTTCAATCTTGCCATCTCATGTTTCATCACAGTAACCTTGATTAATATATCTTACATTTCAGGCATGTATGCAATATTGTTCTTTACAGCATCAGACTTTCCTTTCACCATCAGACACCTCTACAGCTGAGTGTCCTTTTGGCTTTGGCCCATCCATTTCACTCTTTCTAGAGTTACTTGTAATTGCCCTGGGCTTTAACCCTGTAGCATATTGGACACCTGAGATGTTCATCTTCTGGCATCATATCATTTAGCCATTGGACACGGGTCACGGGATTTTCTTGGCAAGGATACTGGAGAGGTTGCTATTTCCTGCTCCAGTGGAATGGGTTTTGTCAGAAATCTCCACTATGACTTGTCCATCTTGGATGGCCCTGCACGGCACAGTTCATAGCTTCATTGAGCTGCACAAGCCCCTTTTCCAGAATGAGGCAGTGATTCATGAACAGGTTCAAATGAATACGTCTTTGAATGAAAGAGTGGAGTTCCAGAACAATTCTTCTAGGCTGCTAATATCATCTATGGCGTCTTCCCCTTCTTCATGAGAATCCTGTGAATGACAGTGATTCCTCTTTAGCCATCAGCGGGAAAGAGGGAGTTTCTAAAAGAGGGCCTATTGAATGGGTATGCTTGACCAGAACAGTGCTTCTATTGCTGAATGCATCTCCGCAGTTGGAGGAATCCCCAATTCCCATCCCACCTGCCCCTCAGGAAAATAGCTTTCTACTCTGCATGTGATGGAAAGTTGTCTGGATTCCCAGGAGGGAGGGACTGTGTTGCAGAAAGTAATGAGATTGCAGAACTTGGAAAATTTGTCCAACAGGAAGCGGGTCAAAACAGCTCTCCCCAAGTATTTTTCAGTATTGTGCTCTCCAAGCCATCACATCTTTCCAGGAAACCAAGTAGCTCTTCTTGAGTTTGCTAGGTTTATTGGGTTCTCTCCAAATAAGAATGCCTCCCCTCCCTCACCCAGTCTTGATGTATAAATCCCCGCTAGTCATATTGCAAAAGCATCTGTATTCCTAGAGATGAAGATGTGTCTCCAACTTCTCAATCCTCAACCTCATTCCTGGGCCTCTTCAGTGCCTGAGCAAAGGAAGAAGATGACATATCCCCCGGGATCTTGGAGTCTGAAAAATGGGAGAAAGAGTCTCGTCTACTCCCGGGACCTCCAGAGCATCATTGAGAGTAGAGACCTTATCTAAAAGTTTGCTGTCTATTCCCCCAAGAGCCGAGAAGGTGCCAGGAGAACCCCATTGATCCTGAATGGATTTCAAAAACATGGGAGGGCAAAGTATCTGCTGGCTCTTTGTGACTGGTTCCGAAAACAGCGGATCAGAACTCTGGCCAGAATCCTGATCGGACGCTTGAGGTTTTACCGGCTCGATCTTTCCGGTGGCGCAGGCCTTGCGTAAGAGCAAAGGGAAAGAAGAAGGATTGAACACGCCTACAAAGGGAGTGGCCTCCGTGGGGGTGTCCTCGTCATCTGACCACAGTCCCTCTTCGAGGACCTGCTCAGAATATTCGAATACCTCGCTGCCCCCAGAATGCAGTGGTGAGGCCGGATCCGGGAACTTGTAATACCTGGGCCGTGCAGTCCCCGTAGACGGAGGGGGATTTGACGGCCCCAGGATTGGTAGGGCCCTTGCAGAAGCGGCCATAGCTTGAGCCACCACCTGCGAAATCATGGCCTGGAGCTGGGCAGTAAATGAAGGTTGCTCGGGGGACCGGAGACCCGCCGCCGTAGGAGTGAAAGACACCGACGGAATCTGAGGAGGACCCGTAAGAGAGAAACTCCCCGGGGTTCCGCAAGCCACTGAGGGAGAGATGATTTCGGTGGCCGGAGCCAGATCTTGAACCTGCATCCTCAGATCCTGTTCAAAAAGAGAAAGGTGATCCCGGTTGAATTCAAGTAAGGGACCCTCTCCTAGAGCTTGTTCAGGGGACCAAGCCCGTGCAAAGGGTGAGGGGCGTGGGTCCTCCATTGTAGATGTAAGAGGGGGGTGAGTAGAGGCAGATTGGATCTCCGCTGCACGTTGTTGGGCCTTGGAAAATTGTCTTTCCAACGCCCTATGCCTGCTACCTGCCTGCTTTTCTGCCGCCTTAGAGGCCCGTTTAGTCTTGGCCTTGACCTTTGCGGCTGCTTCTTGGTTGGTGACTTGCGTTTCTTATTTCCACTGGAAGTGGAAGCCTGTGGAACGGTGTTATCCGCCATTTGAATAAAAAAACAGGAGTTTTCCAGAAGATCTCTGAAGCTGTCCTGGTCTGCAGGAGATGAGGCTATGGCCCACCTAGGTGGTACAGGCCTACACGAGGGTTTGCGAAGTCCGGCCCGCCGTTAAGCGCAGAGTCATACTGTGCGATGTAAGTTGCGCGCCACCCAAGGGAGCTGCCCTCTCCCGTTTCAATTGCCCAGTGTCCTTGGTTCTTAGTACTGTAAACAATTGATTTATTATTATTATTATTTTTTTAATGGGTGACCCTCGTGTCTCACTTAGTGGCGGCTAGGACAGCAATTGCCAGTCCACTAGATGCAGACAGCAGAAACAGGCAGTGTAAGACACAGGCCAACCGATTGTAGCACAACAGTTAGAGCAATCTGGCAGTCAGGAATCTGGAAAGTGTTTAACACTGTGAGTGTAATACAGATATCAACTGATCAATGGCAAATGAAACCTCTAGGATTCAGATGAAATGAAACAGGAGAAAAAATTAAGTCTGAAATTCCACTATCAGCCACGTGGTGGCCTAAAATGGCGTCCGGGATCCTGGAGGCACAGGGCCTGGGACGCAATGAGGGATATAGGATCCCCTATAACCCCAGCAGAAGTGAGGAAACACTGTCCCCCACTGGTCAAAATTCGTAAGGAAAGGGTCCAACTGCTCTGACTGCCTCTCCCCCCCCCGCTGACAGAGGAAAGTGAACGGCAGAATAATCGAAATCAGCTGGGAACGAACTATTGCGCGGCGAGCCTCAAAATGGCATCCGCGACGGTCCGGAGGAAAGGAAAAGTGAAAGCGAAAGAAAACGAATCTGTGGGGAAAACAGCAAAAGAGGGATTGACAGAAGCAACCAAGGCAAAGGGAACCAGGAAAGGCTACAAGGAGAAAGCCGATCGCCGCACTGTGTAGGAAGCGGCAATCATGTCGATCAGCTGATCAGCGGGCGAGTTTACCGAGGGTAAGGAAAGCAATTTAAATTTGCCAGCTAGTTCAGCGCTGAGCCCAGCGCTGGCTATCTGGCCAAAGGAATGAAGAATCCACGCAATAATTAAAGGCAAATACTACTTGTTCTAAATCTTTTTTCAAACCGGGAGCCAAAGTACACACGTCTCTTCTGGGCTGAGACCAAAAAGAAACTGGGGCATGGTCCGGCCCAGCAGAGGCGTGGCAATTTTGATATTTTGGTCTGATTGGGCTAGAGGACTTCTAATACCCATGTGTGGATTCTACATTCCTTCCATGCTGGAGAAGATGAAATGTCAAAGAACATCCATCTAGATCAGTCTTCTCTTTCTAAGACCAGCCAGTCTGGCTGTCAATCATTTTTCCCTTCAAGACCCTTGTGGACAGGAAGCGGTCTTGAGGAGAAGCTCTTACCAATTCTACAGCCTATCGCTGTAGAAGGGTTTAGGAGAAGGTTGTGGTACTTATCAGGAGGCATGGGAAAGTTCCACAGTGGTGTCCATGCAACATAAATCAATGAACATCTTTTCCAAAGTTTCTCTGAAGAGAGAAGAGAAATAGATGTGAGCCGGGCAGAAGAGTTGAGAACATGATTTTCACCCATACCCCCCGTTTGTTGGCATCTAATATGGTCACCTTTACACTGAAAAGCCTTTGTGCTGCCATAGAAATGTTGGCATTTCAGTCCATGAAGCAAATATGGGCAATGGTGGCGTTTGTCCTCTGCCTGTCATGTGTGAAGCTATCTGTTCATGAGCAACTTGGAATCACAGTCATGTATGGCACAAGGCACAGCAAGAAAGCATTTGGAAGCCTTAAGGTTAGGGGAAAATATAATACAATTTCTCCCCTCCTCCCACCAGGACTTGTGACTACCTTCTGAGAATTTTCTTCTTCTTCGGCTTCTTCTTCTGCCGTTTCAGTTCTACCACACGAAGAAGGGGAGACATGTAAGGACCTCAAATTAGCTCAGCCTTCTTATTCCAAGATGAGCCAGTCAGGGGGTCGATCTTTTTCTATCCTGCAATCCCTTCTGAACAGGCAGCGGTCTTCACTCTCTGACGTGCTGCCTATCTTGACAGAGACTCATTCCTTGGTTCATGTTCCTCGACCTGCTTGTCTTCTCCATGGGTAGGGCCTCTTCTGATGAATCCTAAAATGACAACACAAAGTTTCCATCTCTTGGCATATCAACAAACTCACAGAGACAGGGCTTCTGCCATTCTAGGGATGGGGAGTGGTCAGGCCTCACTGACTTGATGAAGATCTCCCAAATTGTATAGAGTTCTGTTCTCTTCTCTGGTTTCTCATCTCTGGGGAGAGATTGAAGAGGTTACCCTGAGTCATTCTTCCTTTATCAGAAGTAGAAGGTAGAGATCCCTCTCCTCTGCAAATGTTTCTTCTAGCCTTTTTTCTTTTGGGTGGTAGTGCAGCTTCCCTTCTTGGGGGCTTGAGAGAATCCCTCAGCTGAGAACACATATCTTGTCAAATTGGGCAGGGACTTCACGTTTTCCAGCCTGGGGCTCCTGGTGGTCCACTGAACATCCATCAAAACCTGAAAGTTACAATTATTCATTTTAAAGTATATTTCCAAGTTCCCTGCATGTGGTGGAATATTGCTTGGATTCCCAGGGGGGAACTTCTGCATTCTAGAGGGCAAAGATACTGCAGAATTTGGGAAATTTGGTTGACAGGTAGAAGGTCAAAACAGTTCCTCTCCAATATTTCCCAGTATTGTGCTAAGCCATCAAGGTCTTTCCAGGAATTCAAGGGCTCTTTAGTTTGCTAGATTGGTTGGATTCCCTAAGTGAGAATTCCTTGCTTCCACCACCCAGTTTTGAGGCATGAACTCCACTGGCCATGTTCCAAAACTGTCCTTACCCCTGGGAATGAAGATGTGTTTTCATCATGGTTTTCTCCCCTATTACCAGTTTCTTGGCATCTGAAATGGCCACACCTACTCTGAAAAGCCTTCATGCTGCCTTAACCAAGCTAAGAGTTGGTATTTCACTGCATGAAGCAAGGATGGGCAGCTGTGCACTGGCTGGTGGCTTTTCAGGCAAACTCACAACCTTGTTCCCTTGGCAACCAGGAAAACAATGGCCACATTTTGAATCTACACAAGGATGGCAGATCATTCTGCTATTGCCATGGTAAGAAGCTGGTCAGATCTTACTGACTCATTGGAGGTCTCCAAAATTGTGGTAAGCTGCATCCTCCACTTCACTCTCTTCTCATTTCTGGGGAGAGAATGGAGAGCCAAAGATCAAAACTAGCCATGGGCCTTTTTTCAAGAGTGGACACGTGGCTGGGCAGCCCTGTGGTTGACTCTTGGTAGCCGTTGGCCTCTGCCTTTCATGTGGGAAGCTGTCTGTTTACAAGAAGCACAATCATTGTGACACAAAGCACAGAGGAAATCAGAATTCTGAGATGGAAGGGACTCCTAGTCCAATCCCCAAGACAGGGCTCCTCATACCATCTCAGACAGATGATTCCCCAATCTTTCTTGAAAATCTCCACAATGGAGCACACACAACTCCAGGAGCCAAACTGTTTCACTGCTTTATAGTTCTCACTTTCAGGAAATTCCTCCTTATTTCCAGGATTGGATCTCTCTGATGAGCTTCCACCCACTGCCACCATCCACTGTTCTTTTTGTTTTGTTTTGTGTTTTGGTGCAGTTGTAAGTCGACCAGAGTCCCTTGACAATGATATGGAAGAATATAAATTTGATAAATTAAAAAAAAATAATGTATATCACAATATTGTAAATCAGCCATTTTTAATTCATTCCGTCCCCATCTAATGGCATATTGTTCAAGTTCTTTTTTATCAAGTTCTTGGTTAATTTTAATGTGATTGTTGAAAAGCATTCTCCTTGGGAGCTCATTTGAGAAAATGAATTGTTGAATGAAGGAGCTGCTTCTACGTTACAACAAGCTAGAAATGTACTAATATTGTGATAAAAATTACAAAAAATGCTGATCTCCAAGACTAAAAACTTTATTAGAAACTAAGCTTTCGTCAGCGTCTGCTGACATTGTCAAAGTATAAGCCAGGATCTGGGAATGCTCGTTTTTATAGCCTTTTAGAATTGAACAATTTGGACAATGCACGTGTCATGGGTCCGTCCATCCCCTGCCCGCCTACAACTGGCTGCCTCAATCCTGCCTCTGTTGTGCTGGCCGACATCCGTTTTGATTTGGCCGCTCTGCCTCTCTCCTCCTGCCCCGCCCACCAAGCACGTCCATCTTGCGGCGCACAATCATTCGGCGCCGCCACCTGACCATTCGCTTTGCTGTCATGCCTGAGTGCATCAACCGTGTGTCGTGTCGTCATTCCAGCATGCAGGCTCTCCGATATGTTAGTTGACAGTTTGGACAGCATGTCATAGGTCTGTTCATGCTCGGTCTGGCTGCATCTGCCTGTATCAGTCCTGTTTCCATTGTGCCGGCCGACATCCATTTGATTTTTACCGCGTTGCCTCTCCCCTCTTGCCCTGCCCGCCGAACACGTCCGTCTTGCGGTGCGTAGTCATTTGACAACGCCTGTCCGCTTTCCCCACTGCTATGCCTGGATGCATCACCCACATGCAAAGCCGTCATTTTGGTTTGCGGCCTCTCTGCTGTGCCAGCATCACTGGACGTGTTTGCTGTCCTCTCCTGGAGTTTGTAAGTCCAGTCTGCTCCTCCGTGCATCTAGTCCTCGCAACCTCCTGCCGCGCTGATATATCAACTGGTGTACGATCGTGATCTTTCACTCTCCTGTTTACACGGCAGGGGGATAATCATTGGTTCCTCCGTTCTGGCCCCCTGCATGATGATTCATGTTGCCACAGTGCCTGATAAGCTGGTAGCAGTTTGATGTGTCGGTTGATAGAGTGTTGATTGGACTGCCAAACCTCCTTCAGCAGGCGGCCACCCTTCGTCAGATCATGGGCGATGACTTTAGCCCCTGCGAAATTAAATGTGTGGTTATGTTCAATTGTGTATGCCCACACCTGGGATCATTGTTTGCCTCGCCTAACTGCTAGTTCGTGCTCATGGATCCTTGTCCGGAGGAGTTTTGTGGTTTCTCCAATGTAATTGCATGCACAGTCATTACAATTGATTTGGTAAACCACGGATGACATATCGCCTTCGGATAGGGATTCCTTGGGGCGCATTATGCTAGTATGCAGGGTCTGTCTGGGTTTGTGTCCCACTTTGATGTTGTGCGTCACGAGTATCTGTGCAGCTGCTTCCAACACTCCACTGATGTAGGGGAGCGTCACCCAAGTAGTAGTCGTTCTATCATCAACTGATCGTGGTTTTTGTTGCCGGCAACAGCGTCGGATGAAGTCTGCTGAGTATCCATTTTGCATGCATATCTGCTAAAAGTATGCCCGTTCTTTAGACCATTCTGCCATTGTGCTGCAATGTGTGTCAACCCTATTAAACAATGTCCGGATGCAACTGATTTTGTGCATGATAGGATGGTTTCTGTCATTGTGAAGAATCCGGTCAGTGTTTGTGGTCTTGCAGTAGACACTGGTGGAAAGGGTGCCATTGGACTCGCGTCTGACCAGTATGTCCAGGAAAGCCAAGGTGTTATTGGTTTCCTCTTCCGCCGTGAACTGAATATCAGCATAGATCGAATTAAGTCTGCTCATGAATCCAGTCCTGGCGTTTAATGACAAAAGTATCATTGACGTACCTAGCCCAAAACTTGGGTTTGTAGTCGTTCATTGCCATGAGTTGTAATTTTTGCAGAACTGCCTCAGCAATTATCCCAGAAATGGGAGACCCCATGGGTGTGCCTTTTGTTCGTATGTGGAGCCCTCAAACATGAAATATGTTTTCAGACAAAAATTCAACAATTGAATGAGGTCCTCTGAATTAGGTAAACCTGGATGCTGTGGCTCCTCCTCTTTTTTTTTTTTTTTTTCAATATAAAATTTTATTGTTTTTATCATAAAAAAAAAAAGAAATACATCACAGATATTACACAATGTTATATCCCATCCCCCCACCCCCCGGACTTCCCAAACCAAACCTAGGCTAATATTCAAATACAAGTAAACAAATATTAATATCTCTAACTCCAAACTCTAAACTTAAACAATCCATCTCCT